>NC_044977.1:192904695-193095853 GCF_008728515.1 Papio anubis | reverse complement strand
CTGAGCCTCACAGGGATCCAGGCCCTGTGCCTTACAGAGATCCAGGCCCTGAGCCTCACAGGGATCCAGGCCCTGTGCCTTACAGAGATCCAGGCACCGAGCCTCACAGAGATCCAGGCACTGACCCTCACAGAGATCCAGGCCCTGAGCCTCACAGAAATCCAGGCCCTGAGCCTTACAGAAATCCAGGCACTGAGCCTCACAGGGATCCAGGCCCTGTGCCTTACAGAGATCCAGGCACTGTGAAAGTCACTGACCAGACCGGTGGGGACTCTGGCCCGGCTGCCGGCTGTGTAAGGGGAGACGCCTCCCGGTGTCCGGGGCTGCACGCCCTCCCGCTGCCTCCAGGTGGCGCCACGAGGCCAGCCGCTGATGCTGGTGGCCCGGGGAGCCTCACTTGGGGCTGGAGCTTGCTGACCAACAGGCAAAGGAACAGGCAGGTGCAAGTAAGTAACATAAAATAGAAACTAACTTTATTTCTCCGGAAGAAGCAGGTACCGAATGCTGGGGCAGCAACTTTGCCAACAGGCTGGTGGGAAAACGTGGAACCACACGGGAAGTTGGGTGGAAGAGGAAGCACTGATGTCCCTCCAGGGCGGCTGCCCCTTGGTCTCCTTCCAGCCCTGGGGCCTTGGGCCCTGGTCCCCGCCAGAGAATGGTCTGGCGCCCTTTCTCTGCCTCCTGAGCCACCTCAGGCTATTTCCAGGCACAAGATCCTGAGGCCAGCCAAGTCCCATTCAAGTCCATGGTGAGGCCACACGTCACATTCTGCCCGACACCCCAACTGCCTGCCAGGGGCCCCCTGGAAGAAGGCCCAGTCCTAGGAGGTCCTACCGGGTGCTGGTTCGCCTCTCTCTGTGGCCAACACATCCTGCCTGCCCAGGTCCAGTCAGGTTTCCTCCCCGTCTGGTCACCCAGGGCAGGGCCTGGGGGCACTACTCCAGCCACAGGCCCCACCCAGGACCCGGGCCAGAGGCAGGTCATACCCAGAGCCTGCTGGGGCAGCCCCCAGGCCTGTCTTCACCGGGCCCCTTCCTCATCTTGGCTGGGGCACCGAACCAAAGTCTGCAGGGACAGCGCTGGTGCGGGAGGGATGGGCAGGGCGGGGCTCCCAGCCTCCCGCAGCCTTGGCCTTGCTCCGTCCCCAGGAGCAACAGGGAGCAACAGGGAGCAGCAGGTCCTCCAGGCCTGGATGGGAGCATCTCCCCACCCCTGGTGGATGGACAGGCTCAGGCGATTCCTTCAGCCAGGTCCTCTGGCTCTCCAGACACGTCTCAGCGCCTGCAGAATGGGAAACCACCAGCAGTTACACAGGTTACAGAGAGGTCAGCGGGGCGGGTACCGGGGGCCGCAGGAGTCGCTGCCTCCTGGTGCCAGGGAACACCACTGGAAGCTGGCAGTGCCCGGCAAGAACTGTGACATTTATCATCCTGGATGTCCTTTCTCTGTACGTTAATAACGATGAGTAAATTAACCAGCACTCCTGCGTATCAGAGAATCTGCGGACGACCGGTGCGAAAAAACCCAAGCCTGAGTGGATGCAAATTAGTAAGAAACACCCGAGACAGTATGAGACAGACGGGGGACCCGGGGTGCCTGCGTCCCGGGTGTAAATCAGACAGTATGGGACAGACGGGGACCCGGGGTGCCTGCGTCCCGGGTGTAAATCAGACAGTATGAGACAGACGGGGGATCTGGGGTGCCTGTGTCCTCGTGCCAGGCATGCTGTGCGTGATGTGACAGACACGCCCCCCATCCATCGCGCCACTCCCGTCCACAGGGTGGGCACTATTTTTTTATTTTATTTTTTTGAGACGGAGTCTTGCTCTGTCGCCCAGGCTGAAGTGCTGTGGCGCGATCTCGGCTCACTGCAAGCTCTGGTTCCTGGGTTTACGCCATTCTCCTGCCTCAGCCTCCCTGAGTAGCTGGGACTACAGGCGCCCGCCACCACGCCCGGCTAGTTTTTTGTATTTTTAGTAGAGATGGGATTTCACCATGTTAGCCAGGATGGTCTCGATCTCCTGACCTCGTGATCTGCCTGCCTCGGCCTCCGAAAGTGCTGGGATTACAGGCGTGAGCCACCGCGCCCAACCTAGGGTGGGCACTATTATCTACACATTTTACATATGGAGAAACTCAGCGCCACGCACAGGCCACGTGGCTGGGACAAGGGCAGCAGGCCCTGACTGAGCTGCCGTCTCCAGGGCCTGGCCCCACCTCCTGCCATGATGCTGGCTCCACCCATCTGACCTCAGTTCACTGCTTTTTGCCTTGGCAGCACTCTCATATACATATTTACATAATGTATAAAGTATATTTATATATGTATATATTTTAAATGTCTATATTTTGTTACACTATAATATACACCTTTTACAGGAAAGACAATACATTTTCTTTTTAGTGAAAAAAAATTTTTTTTTTTTTTTTTGGAGACAAGAGTCTCGCTCTGTCGCCTAGGCTGGAGTGCAGTAGTGCCATCTCAGCTCACAGCAACCTCCGCCTCCGAGGTTCAAGCCATTCTCCTGCCTCAGCCTCCCGAGTAGCTGGGATTACAGGTGCCCGCCACCACACCCAGCTAAATTTTGTATTTTTAGTAGAGACGGGGGTCTCACCATGTTGGCCAGGCTGGTCTCGAACTCCTGACCTCAGGTGATCCTCCCTCCTTGGCCTCCCACAGTGCTGGGGATTACAGGCATGAGCCACGGTGCCCGGCCAACATTGAAATTTTAAATGTTACTTTAAACAGAAATACAGAAACACAGAGGTGAGACAGAGGTGTGTAAATCACGGGGCCCTAAAGCACCGTTCCCTGGAACCGCTCAGGGTCGCTGCAGGTGCTAGGGAAGCAAGGTCTCTTCAACTGGAGAGGCTCCAATTCCCTCTTGTACTCGTTTGAAAACCAAGTGGCTAAAATGTCCAAACACACACATTTAGGAGAAACGATTTCCTGAGCCCCGTGCGCGCCTCCCTCCCGCAGCTGGAGAGCCGTGTCTCCCTGGCTGGGAGTGGCCTGCGAGGTGCTGGGCTTCCTCCCAGCGTGGCAGGCTCCAGGACAACCCTCTTGGGGCACGGAGCGGGGCAGACTGTGGGGCTCACTCACTTGTGGTGGGCAGGGCCCCAGGAGCCCAGAAGGTGGCAGCCGGCCTGCTCCAGGTTCCAGTCGAACATCTCCAGCACTTTGTGGCACTCCCCTCTGGGCCGCAGACCCAGCCCGAAGAGCTGCTCCACCTGGGGGTAAGGGTGGTACCATGGACACGCGGACCCAGGGCACCAACTAGGGTGGGGAAGAGGAGAGTTGGAGCCAGGGGGCGGGGGGCTGGGGGCAGCAGAACCAGGCTTCAGGGTCCCTAAAAGCCAGAGCGAGCAAGAGGTGGCGGTACCTTCAGATACTGGGCAGCCCTCTGCACGCTCCAGCCGTGGCTCTGCAGGGCCGCCTGGCACTCCTCTGTGGTCACCCCATGCACCATGGCCTGCAGCTGGGCACACCCCCACCCCCGTCAGCACCACGAGGACCCACTGCTCCAGGCCCCTTGGGACCTGCCCCGCCTCACCCACAGCCAGGCTGGGTGCTCACCATCTGGATCTTATCTGCTGGCCGGCCCGCCTCTGGCCCGTCCCCAGGGCAGCCGCCCCTCTGTGGCAGCCGAGCAGTGGCCCTCGGAGCTGGTGGTCGGGCCCCTGGGTTGCTGTTGTTGGTGGAGAAGTTAGCCTTGGGGTCCGAGGCAGCCTGGGGCATCGGCCGCACGGTGGCCGTGGGAGCGGCGGGGGCCGGGGTGCTGGGTGGGGGCAGCAGCAGGGGCACAGGCAGGGGGGCCGCCTCCTCGGGGCTCTGGGCCTCACGCAGGAAGCGCTGGTAGCGCTCCAGGTAGGATGGCCGCTCAGGCAGCAAATAATAGTGGGTGCTGCTGACCTTCTTGCCATCCCGGACAATGGGCAGGATGCAGGGACCGGCCCGCGAGCCAGGCGCCTGGATCACCTGGGGGGTGGCGTACTTGGGGTCTGAGGCAAAGCTCTGGGTGGTGGGCATGGTCTTCCCAGGTGAGCTTGAGAGTCGGGGTGGCAGTGGGGAGCTACCAGGTGGTACCAGGGGGCTGGGTGTCCTCGAGCCTTGAGGGGACAGGGGCTCCCGCGGAGGTACCCGGGGAGGGGAGGCAGGTCCAGGCCACCGACCCGTCTCCTCCTCGCCCGAGGGGGCTGGAGACAGCTGGATGTGTGGGCGCGTGGGCCGAGGGGGGATGGGTACCCGGGGGGGCACCTGGGGCTTGTCGTCACCCCCTGGGCTGGGAGAGGGGGTCAGGGAGCCGGCCGGAACCTGCAGTTGCCTCATGCACTCCTGCTGTAGCGCCTGGAAGATCTCTGCGGTCTGTGCAGAGCTGGGCGGCTTGCCCCCACCCTGGGGCGGGAGGAACAGGTTGTCCTCCAGGGAAGGGGGCGGCCGCCCCTGCTCAGGCACAAAGGCGTAGTTGGTCTCGCCCTGGCTGGGCCCAGCAGGGACCCCCATGCCCACCAGGGTGCTGTTGATGGAGCAGACCTCAAAGTCATCCTCATCCTGGGCCACATCGTCATAGGCGGGCGGAGGGGGCAGCGGGCGGGCATCCCAGTCCACCACAGGCGTGGGGTGCAGGGGCCGGGGCAGTGCCCGCGTGGGGCTCTGAGGCGGGGTCTCGTCCAGCAGGGAGCAGGCGTCCATGGCCAGCTGCGCTAGGGAGGGCGCACAGGGCCGCAGGGCCGGGACCACGGGCTCCTCACCAAAGTCAATGAGCGTGACCTCGGCCCCGCTGCCTCGGCCGGCCTTGGTGCCTGGCACCCGCGCTGAGGGCTTCGCCAGCCACAGCCCTCGGGGCAGGCCTGGCTTCCGCAGGCCCAGCCTTTTGAAGTCGCTGGACAGGGGGTCCTGGTCCTCGCTCACAGGGTCATAGGCTGGTTCTGTGAGGAAAGGGAGACCCCGACAGGAAGGCAGTCAGGCCGGGTCAGGAGCACAGGGGAGGTGGCACATGGGAAAGAAAGCCGAGTGTCCCCCAGCAACCCTCCACTCCCAATTCCCCCCGAGGTCTGAGGTCAGCCATTGGCTGCCAGGTTCTCAGTGGCCTCCGACCCCTCGATCAGGAGGGCGGAACCTGCTCTGCCCAGCAGGCAGCCCCGTGTGGGCCCATGAGCCCCGCCTCCCTCCACCTGAGCTGGAGCAAGCAACACTGGCTCCTGCCCATCGCTCCCTCCATCAGCACAAGACCCTGGCAGCTCTGCTCCCGGGCCCCAGCGCGTTAGTAAGCCCTCACCCCCGCCCCCACCACGGCACACCATTAGTGCAGGCACGGAGCCGCCTCCTGCCATCAGGGCCATAGGAACTATCCTTGGAGAGGACAGCGCTCCTGACCAACCGCCACGAAGCCCAGACAGTGCCCGCAGGTCTGAGAGGCAGTGAGGCCGAGGCGGAAGCCAGCGCCACACTCGTGCTCCAGAAGCCCAGGCAGGTCTGAGAGGAAGTGAAAGCCTCAGCCTCACTCGTGCTCCAGAAGCCCAGGCAGGTCTGAGAGGGAGTGAGGCTGCGGCGGAAGCCAGCGCCACACTCGTGCTCCAGAAGCCCAGACTCTGGGGGGCAGGCCGGAGGAGGCAGGCATGCTAGGCCAGGCCAACCGCGGAAGCTCACAGCACACACCAGCCTCCCCGCCCACCCAGCTGCCCGGGCTCTGTACCTTCCAGGAGAGGAGTGAGAGAGAGGGGGCGGGGGCGGGGGCCGAGGCATCGGGAGCAGCCCCACTTACTCTGAGTGAAGAAGGCAGGCTGAGGTGGGCGAGGTGGAGGCTCCCCTGCAAGAAAGGCCATGCGGACAGGGGGAGAGGGACAGAACAGGACAGAGGACGAGGGAGGAAGACGGCCGGACGAGAGGGCAGAGTGTGGAGAGAGAGGAAGGGAGAGAAGTGAATGGGGGCGAGTGAATGTACAAGCCCCCAGCACACGGGAGGCCGCGGGCGGCAGGATGAGGAACACGGCAGTCTGGTATGACAGGCAGAGGACCGGGAGATGGAAGAAGCTCCAGGCAGAGCCGGAGCATGGCGGGGTTTTGGCTTGGGACAGGAGAGCAGGATTAGGGGGAAGTGAGGAAAGCCAGGATCTGAGCTCGGCCGTGGAAGGAGGGAGGAGGGACGCCGGGGCGGACGGGGCTGCTGCAGACCCAGCCTGAGGAGGCCCACCTCGGCGGAAACAGCTGCCTGTCTTCCACCCCACGCCCAGCCAGAGCCAGGGACACAGCTGTCCCGCCTGCTGCCCTGACCCCACTGTCCCCAGAGCCAGAGGAGCAGGCTCAGGGTGGCCTGTGAACACAGTGCTCCTTCCTGAGCAGCCAATGAATCAGGGACACCAAGGAGCAGAGGGGATCTTACTTTTCACCCCTCCTAGATGCTGGGGGGGCCGGGAGGTGCTCAGCTCCACGCTCAGCAGGTCGGGGGGGTCCATGGGGTTTCCCAGATACAGTCTGTGGGGGAGAGAGCCAGGTCAGGAGAGCAGGGGAAGCATGTGGAGGGACGGCAGAATCTTATCGGAACCCCTTCCTCCTGGAGGAAACCGGGTGTAGTCTTAGGTCTAGAGCGAGGCCTCCCGCCTCCCAGTCCACAGATCCTGACCACTCATCTCAGCTGGAACCAGAGGAGACACACCAGGGTGTCCTGGAGAGAGGACAGAGAAAGGACCTCTGACCCCAGGATGGAAAGCCTAGGACTTCAGGGGCTCCAGCTGCACCCTACGAGGGCAGAGGTGGTCCTCCACAACCCCCAGGCCCCTAGCCCACACTTCTGTCCTGCAGGCCACAATGGGGGGCCTGAGAACAAGGCATCCAGCTATGGTGCCCGGCCAGGGTGGCCAGGAGGTGCGGGAGAGGCTGGGCCACCTGTCCTGCTGCGGATCCACCCTCCATCCCTGCACCAACTGTCAGTATCTAAGACTTAGTCACTGGGGCTGATTAAAGCCCGGAGGAATGGGGTTGGGCTGGCCACGGCGTGCCAGGAGTGGGGCAGAGGGCACCACCCTCTCCCGGAGGTGTCTGCAACCTTTCACCCCAAGCCTCAGGCCCTTGCTGGGTTTTTTAGGCAAAACGCATGGGCTGAGCCCTGTGAGCCTGGCGTTCTGGTGTGTGGGGTCCGGTGGCCAGAGGCCCCTGCTTTCCATGCCTCTCAGGACAGACCAGAGTGTGAGCTTGGGGTTCTGGTGTGTGGGGTCCAGTGGCCGGAGGCCCCTGCTTTCCATGCCTCTCAGGACAGACCAGAGTATCAGAAGTCAGCAGGAGAAGGGCTGCAGAGGCCAGGGACCTGGAATCCCCCTGTGGCCAGCAGAGAGGCTTGGAGGCCTGGCGGAAGCAGCTTCCAGGGCCTCCCTGGGGTGTAGCATCCCGAAGTGGTCGATTCTGTGCGTCCTTCCCAGATGCCCCTCAGTGGCCTTATCCTCTTACACAGGAGGCAGCGCCCCTCCCGGGTATGGAGTGAGCTCTGTACTGTGCGGTGGGGAGGCGGACCTGCCACCTAACGTTCCCTCTGCAGTCCCCAAGGTCCCCAGTCCTGCTGTGGTTCTGGGAAGCAGGCTCACTCCCATGTGCACCTGCACACATCCCCAGGGCCCGAGCCAGTGGGCTCACGTCTCCAGGACTCTGGCACCACCGGCAGGAGAAGGAAAACCACTGCTCGCGTGCAGGGGTCACAGGGGAGTCATGGGAGAAGCTCTGCCCCTCAGCAGCTTCCACCGGGTTCCTCCCAAGTCCATTTTCCTAAGACCCGGGTCCCAAGAGGGGTTACAGCTGTGGCTCCGGAGACCTTTCCACCAAACAGGAGTCCATCCTCAGAAGCTCCTGACCGTACTTTCATCTGTGATGGGCAGGAAAGCTTCTCTCAGGACCCCTGCCTCTGAGCAGCACGTTCTAATTCAGAGTGCATTTACAGCCCTCCCCTCATCGGGGGGTGGACCCATTTCACAGATGAAGTCAGTCTCGGAGTTAGGAGATCGGCCCCTGAAGCTTGAAAACGGCAGGGAAAGCACATTCCCCGGGAGAATCCCCACCAGGCTGGGCTTTCTAGGGTTCCACAGCTTCCCAAAAGTAAGGCCAGGGGTGAGGAGGGGAGGGTCGCGGGTCGCGGGCTGAAGCCCGAGCGAAAGGTGAAGAACAGGTTCAGCCTATGCGTGCCGTGCTGAGGGCCCTGGAGTCCCGAGCGGGGCACCCATCCCCGCCCGGTACTCACTCGTCGATCCTGTCTGGGAAGCCCCAGCAGTGGCGAGGGTCACTGTCGCCATGCCCCGTGTGGATGAAGCTGTTCTGCAGGGGCTGGCTGATGTCCTGGGCTGACAGGCCGGCCACGGAGGTCACCACGTTGCGAGGGAAGGGTCCCACACACAGCGTCCGCGTGTTCTGGCCACGCCACCAGTAGTTCTCGGCCCTGCCCGACAGAGATGGCACAGTGAACTCAAGGCGTGGCGGGCAGCCCCGGCACCGGGACCCTCCTCACACCCTGGCCACTGTGGCAGAGCGAGGATGGGGCTCAGGCCTCAGGACCAGACTGTCTGCCACCGGCCCTCCTCCCCCACAGCCCCCGTGACCCACCATGCCCTGCACAGGCCTGTTTGCACACGGCCTTACCCTCAACTCTCCAGGTGGGTCAGGCAGCTTTCCCTACAGTTTGCAAATAAGGAGGCACACTGGAGGCTGCTGCAGCAGGCACTTTCCCCACGGTTGGCAAATAAGGAGGCACGCTGCTGCAGCAGGCAACATGACCTGTCTACGGTTACCAGAAAGATCCCGGGACCCAAACCCAGCTTCCAGGTCTGCAGGACCAGTGCCCCAACCACAGCTCCTCCTCGCTCCCCAGTCAGTCCCCTGGCAAGGCCGGGCCCCAGTCCTCTTCTGGCCACTGGCTTTCACTCCTCGGCTGGGTTCCAGGAGTTCTGAGAGGTGTGGGGGTGTCGGGACACCGAAGGCCTTGCACTAGGCTGGGGGCCAGGCTTCCAACTACAACCTGCCTCCTGCATGCAGACCCGTGAGTCTAGAAGCACTCCGGGCAACTCAAGGCCTTCTCCCCACCACTTCACATGCTTTCGGCAGTTTCTATCAACACCTGGCAGGCCTGCAGGAGCCTCCCTGTCTCCTCAGGAGGGGCTCTACTTGTGTCTTAAAACAAGAAGTCCAAAAGGGAACTCAGTACTCACACAGTGACCAGACAGGGGGGCTGCCAGTGCCCTCTGACCTCAGTCCCCTCTGACCTCAGTCCCCCCTGACCTCAGTCCCCCTCTGACCTCAGTCCCCCCTGACCTCAGTCCCCCACTGACCTCAGTCCCCCTTGACCTCAGTCCCCTCTGACCTCAGTCTCCCATGACCTCAGTCCCCCTCTGACCTCAGTCCCCTCTGACTTCAGTCCCCTCTGACCTCAGACACGAAACCTCTGCTGCTACAGCCTAAGCCGGGGCAGGGGCTGGGGCCCGGCTGGGGCAGGGAAGGCACGCCAGGAAGCACAGGGCTTCCACGAGACACTCCTGACACCCGAAGGCTGTGACAGGCTGTGAGGCTCCCGCCTCCGTGCTGGACTTGCTCATAAGTGATGCGCTGGGCAGAGTCTGCGCAGGCGGAGGCGGTGACAGTCCCGTGCTGCTGGGGTGGACACGTGTGGCACCACACTGCACACCCTCCCCACCAACCCCCGCGTCACCTGTCCCAGGGCCAAAGCCTGAGGAAGGGCTCCTCTGAAACACAGTCGGCCGGGGAGAGAGGATGGAGAAGGCAGCGACGCATGGGCACCCAGACCCACAGCCTTGTGAGGTGACCAGGCCTGGCTGGAACGGCTCAACTCCGGGAACAGCCCATCCCAGAGACCAAAGTCAAACCCAGAAACACACAATCAGCGGGGGTAGGAAAATCAAAAGGAAATAAAGAATCAAAATAATCAATCGCGGGGGAAAGTCGATAAGGCGATCTCGAGATCCCGAAAATTTCCCCGTCAAAGGCTCGGCAAATAAATCTCGGCTCGAAATCAAAACAAAGTCAGAAACAAATAAAAATGAGAACAACGATAGTCGACAAAGGAAGGTCAAAGTCGAAAGTATAGAGAATATGAAAGCCAGATCTGATGGAAAGTCTGGAAAGCCGCAAGTCGGGAAAATAAAGGGGTCGAGAACCGAGAAGCAAAGAGAACAAATGGAAGTCTGAAAGCGCCGACAGTAAAGGAAAATTAAAGGAAGCCAGAGAGTAAAGTATGAGAACCGAACAGCCAGGATTCCCACCCTGCCTGCAGGGTGGGAAGGAAGGAGAGAGGACAACACCGGGAAGGGACAAGTCCCATCCGGAAAATAGGGCTACTGGAAGGAGCAGAGCCACGGCTCCCCAGCACAGGCACACGCAGCCTCCCGCGGCGGCCCGCAGGGGAGGAACCCCGGCACCAGCCCGGCTGCGGCTCTCCTGCTACACCCACGGGCTCCCTGGTGGCGGCCCCGGGCCAGACGCTGGACTGCTGGACTCTGGTCTCCACCTCTTCAGGGGCGCTCCTTCACCAGGTGAGAATGCAGCTGAGGCGGAGACCTCGCTCAGAGCAGCAAGACTGGTGCCCAAGGCAGGAGGCCACTCCCTCTGGCCTTTCCCTTCCACCAGCACTGCCCAGCTCCTGGCACACAAGCCTCCTCTGGGACCCACTTGTGCGAGGGAAAGGAGACACCAAGCCCACCTCCCTTAGCGCAGGCGTGGCCGAGGCAAGAGCCCCCACGGCTGCTGGGAGTCCTGACCACTCCAGAAAATACGCTTGCTCCTGGGGGAAGGAGAGTAAGAGGGCAGAGAATGTGTGCAAGAAACACCCCTCAGGGTCACACCCAAGCACATTCCCAGGAAGCTTCTCCCCCAAGAGGACCAGTGTCACTTCTCACAGCCCACACACACCCGTGTGAGGCTCATTGTGGCCGAAGTACCAGCAGCCCAGAGGGGACTGAGGCCAGCCCTTCCCTCCAGGCCCACCCTGCCCGCGCCCTCTCTCTCCCACCACCAACAGGCCAGAGTCCCTGGGCCGTGGGAGGGCCAGGGCTGCCACCAGGCATGACTGAAGCAGGGGCAGATGCGGACTTCCGGGGGAAGCAGGCAAAGGGCCCAACACCTCCAGCGTGAACCTTCTACCTCCTGCTGCCCCTGGGCCTCTGGTCAGCGTCTCTGGGGTAGACAAGATGGAAAACAGAGGCCGGGCGCTGAGAACTGCCTAAGGCTACCCCAGCTCTGGAAATCTCAGCACCGTGTTCCCGTCCTGGCCAGAGGTAGCCCAGAAATGGCTCAACCAATGCCGGACATTCTGTTCACAACGCCCGCCCGCTCTTCTCTCTGGGGGTCCCAGGCGTCCAGGCCTGGAGGGATAACCAGGATGCCTGGCTCCCACCCCCAACAGGAAGCCGAGGCTCCAGGGCCAGACCAGGCCAAGGACCCGCAACGGATTCCAACACCCGCTCTGTATGCGGAACAGAAGTGCTGCCAGCCATCCCTTCCTCCAAATGAGCCCCCAGGAAAGACCAGTCATCAACTGTGTCTCCAAATCTAGACAGAGCACGAAACACCTAGGTGTCTTCCCTCTGCCCACAGCCTAGTACCCTGAGAAGGACTGAGACTAGACTCAGAGCTGGGGCAGGTGGCCTCCCCGACTCCACACCAGGAAACAAACGCTGGACACAGCAAGCGGGAAGTCACTTCGAAGAGAAGGCCAGGCTAGGAGGGAGGCCCAAACACAGAGACCCACATGTGCAAAGCCAGGCCCAAAGACAGACAGAGCATCTGCCCGGAGACATGGAGACGGAGGCAGCCACACAAACATGGAGATATTCCGGGACTGAGAAAACAAGAGGCAGAGTCAAGCTCTGCCACCACTGACACCCAGGCCCACTCCCAAGCCTCACCGGCTGCCGTGGCCTCCTGCCCCTCACCTCCCACCTCCTGAGCAGCTTCAGGCACGGAGGGCAGGTGCTGTGGTCCAAGCCAGGGCTGGTGGCCCTGGGGAAGGAGCCCCCAGCAGCAGCCACAGGGAACCAGCAGCTGGGGCTAACAGGAGCCTTCAACGGAAGGGCAGGGCAGGGCGCACCCACAATCCTCCCGGGAGCAGCCGCTCCCAGCCCCTCCCGCTGCCCGCCTTGCCCCGTCGGTGACCTAAAGCACCAGCTCCAGAGACACACGCCCCAAACACAGGCCACTCCGAGTCACCCCTGGGGACACTGGCAGGCACACAGGCTCCTGCTGAGAGCAAGGGAAGCGGGCGGTAAAGATCTGGGGCTCCGGCAGCAGCACAAGAGGGGCCAGGCCAACGGTTCTCCGGCTCGTGGAGGCAGACATGGACGTGGGGCTGAACTTTGGGCTGGAGGCCCTGCCAGGTACCTCCAGGGGACCCCACACTTAATCTTCCTATTTCCAGAATGCTCCCCGGAGCGCCACGCTTGCAATCCCATCCCTGACCCCTCCACTCCAAACCTGCAGACTGTGTGCCTCCTGTCGCCAAGCCTCTCTTTCTAGAACCTTCTGCTTTCTTCCCCAGAATAACACCCCCAACCACAGGCCCTGCAGTCTCAGTATGTCATTCCTATTCCCGGACCCTGGGCCCAAAGGTGAGGGAGCCAGGCCTGGGAAGGCTCGGGGTGTCGGGGCCACAGTGGTGCAGGTCACACTCCACGCAGCCCCCCCAGGTCTCCTCCGTATGCCCCCAAGAGGCACAGGATTGCGCCGAAGGCTGCAGACCCCTAAAACCTGCAGTGTAGGTGGAAGAGGCTTCCTGGGAAGCAGCCCCACCCCCTCCTTGCCTGGCCTGAGTCACAGGAGCTGAGAGTCCGGGGAATTTCCTCCACTTCACTCCTCTTCCTGGTCCTCAATACTCCCTGCTGCCTCAAAGGCACCTCACACCTGCCCTGCCCCCACCAGTTCCTCAGACGCCCTGGGGATCAACTAGCAGAAGGCAGGGTCAGCAGCGGGTGGGGCCTCAGGGCAGGCGCTAGAACTGCGGGGCTCGGGTGAAAGACAGGGGCTCTGGAGAGGCTGTGGCAGGAGGGTTAGGTACAGAGAGGGTCTCCCCAAGGGGAGATGGGAAGAGAGGCCCAGAGGCTGGAGGCAGGCCTGGGAGCGCATAGTGGGCTCAGCAGGAAGGATGGAAAGCTGGCAAGAGGGCAGGCTGGGCTGCTTCAGCTACTGAAAGGCACCCAGGTGGAAGGCTGAGGCCCTGTGCCAGGAAGCAGCAGGGAGAGAAGCAGGGAGGAGCAGAGGAGGAAGCACAGGAGTCCAGAGCTCTGCTACGACCCAGGCCAGGCCAGGCCACTCCCTACCCCTCCATAAAGGCAGCCTGGCCCAACCACAGAGCCAGGGCTGGAGCCCAGTGGGAAAGCGTGGTGGAGAGAAGCTGCGCAGGGAAAGGCACTAGGGAGACGGAGGCAGGCCTGTCCTCCCCTCACACTGCAGGGTCCAGGCCCAACCACCAGCCTGTGTGTGGCCAAGGGAATCTTGGAGGCCAAAGAGATCTGTCCATAGGCCCCTCTGACCTGTGCCCTTCAAGCGATCCCAGGGCGGGCCCAGCCCTGCACTCCCTACCTTCCCTCGATGACGGTGATGACGTCATTCATCTGGATGTGCAGTTTGTCTGGCTCCTCAAAGTCCTGAAGGGCCCGCATGTCCGTGGGCTGGGCCTGGGGGAAAAGAAAGGTCACTGCCAGCTCTGGGACTGACGCCTGGGTAGCCCTTCCGCTTGGACACCCCAGCTCTCCTGGGCTGACCTGTCCCTCACCTCCAGCAGGAAGTCCCGCAAGGCCACAAATGTAGGTCTGTCCTCCGGCTTGTGAGCCCAGCACTGGACCATGACGTTGTAGATGTCCTGGGGGCAGTCCTCAGGCCGGGGCAGCCGCTCCCCCTCCTTGTCGATCTTATGCAGGATCTGAAGGTGAGGAGGTGCAGAGTTTGAAGACAAACAGAGCACCCAGCCCTTCACTTCCCGCCTTCCCTCCGGCCTATCCACCGCTGCAGCAGCTGCTGCCGTGCCTGGCCTCCACAGAAGGGATCTGCCTGCCCGGGAGGGGCCCTCTCCAGAGCCCTAGACCCTTCTTCCCAGGTCTGGGGCCTCGGAGCGAGTGGATGTGGCAAGGGCTGGAAGAGGAGGGCAGGCCCCAGCTTTTCCCTCCCCGTCTCTTTGCTGGGCTCTCCCTGAGGCCATACAGATACGGGGCGTGGAGGAGGGAGTCCGTGGGTGAGAGGCAGTTCCAGCAGGGCCAGGCTGCAAGCTGGGAGTGGAACTCACCCCACCAGCCCTATGGGGGCCCATCTCCCAGCCCCCACCTGACTGCCATTGAGGCCGATCCAGGGCTCCTGGCCATAAGTGAACATTTCCCACAGCGTCACCCCGAACATCCAGGTGTCGCTGGCATGGGAGAAGGTGCGTGTCTTCAGGCTCTCCGGGGCACACCTGGCAGAGGCAGGGGTCAAAGAGAAGCCTCTCAAACACCCTACTTGCGTCCGCCCCGGGGACTTAAAACACTCATTCAGCGAACACTTGTTGTGACCCCGTGCCACGTTCAACAGTGGGTCTTGGGGGCGCCGTGTGAAGGGGCAGGACTCCTTGACTACACGGTGCACAGACTTGGGGAAAATCATCTAAGCCCAGGTCTCTTCCTCACTGCAGCCTGGCGTGGGAAGAGGAGGGGAAGTTTCCCAGCCAGAGAAGCAGGGAAATGAAGGAGGTCAGAGGCTCTAGGACGGGGCAGGCAGAGAAGATCACTGGCTGTTTTCGGACTGTGGTGGGAGGATGACAATTCCCAGATCTGGGGCGGGATCCTGGGATTTGGGTCCTTCGGCAGGAAGGAGTGGGTGGGAAATTCAGATAGGGCCTGGGGAAGAACCAAAATGGGTAGAAACAGTCATACTGGCTTCACCCAAATACATTCGTTCTGGGCACCCCCCGGGTGAGGGGGAAGCGCCACTGTGGTGAGGTTAGACACGGACATCCCGGCGTGGGCTGAGGTGCAGAGAGGAGGGTGGCACCTAGACAGGGAACCAGAGCGAGCCCTGCCCCTCAAAGGGGATGGGGCCAGGAAAGTCTCTCGAGATCTCTAAGGCTCATTATCCTCATCGGTGAAAAGAGAACAATAACCCGCCCCCTTCATCGTGTTGTTTAAAGGCAACTGTATTAATACATTACCACGTAAACCAGGATGCCTGAATACAAAAGAGGTTGCTATAAATTACTGCAGGACGACAGGCACAATCTAAGACCTATGCTCACCCTAGGGGTAAAGCCAGCTGCTCCTTAAGATGACCATGCGTTCTGGATCGTAAGGGTTGCCCACAGTCACCGCTCAGGCAAGCAGAACTGAAATAACCCCTCCCACCTCAAAGCAGGCAGATCACAGGCCTTTGGGTGCTTCTCGCACCAGAGGACCACAATGGTCTCAGCAGAGAATAAGCCCACAGAGGGGCCAGGGCAAGTACCACCCCCAGGGCACAGGTGAGCAGCCCTGGCCCATCTACAGGGCCTGCTGTGGCCTGGGCCTATCTACCGCTAGCTCTACCTACAACATGCTTACCAACGAGTCTGTCCCTGGCAAACTTCCCCTGACATTTCAGGAAGCCTTTGAACACCCTACCGAGCAATGCCCCTTGGGTGAGGCCACGGCATTTATCCCTGTTAACACCCCACCCAGCAATGCCCCTTGGTGAGGCCACGGCATCTATCCCTGTAACACCCCACCCAGCAATGCCCCTTGGTGAGGACACAGCATCTATCCCTGTAACACCCCACCCAGCAATGCCCCTTGGTGAGGCCCACAGCATCTATCCCTGTGCTTTCCAGCACCCAGATCCTGGCATGCGGGCCCTCAAGAATTCCTAGATGGATGGTGAGTGAATGGGTGCAAAGGAGGGCACCCCAGGCTTAGAACAGACAAGGACAGGCCCAAGCAAAACCAGGGGCTGTGGTGGGTCAAGAAAGCCCTAGAACTTTGAGGCCGGGGTCTGCAGGGACTCTGTGAGCTGGCAGCACCTGCCCCTCACCAGGCGAAGGGCACCTTGCGATGTTCCTGCATGACGTAATGGTCGTCATTCTGAGGTAGTGCTCGCATCAGCCCAAAGTCCCCGATCTTGACCAGGTCGCGAGTAGCCAACAGTAGATTGCGGGCAGCCAGGTCACGGTGAATAAAGCGCTTGGACTCCAGGTAGCCCATGCCCTCAGCCACCTGCACAGCGTAGCGACTCAGAGTCCCCAGGAGGAAGTGGCCCTGGTGCTTACGTAGCCGGTCCAACAACGATCCCAGAGGTGCCAGCTCTGTCACCTGAGGCCACGGAGGAGGCAGGAGGAATGAGCTGGAGGACCCCGCCCCTTCTCAGCAGCCCACACTGGGCCCCCGGCCCCCTTCCTGAAGGCTTTCCCGAACCAGGCTGCACATTCCTTCCTGGCCTGCTGTCTGGGGACCTCTAGGAGTCCTGCAGTTTCTCAGGCCTCTCCCTCGAGACAATGTAGGAAACTGATACCCAGAGAGAAGGAGCTCAAAGAGGCAATGGCTAGAAATTCCAAAACTTGGCCAGGCCTGGTGGCTCACGCCTGTAATCCCAGCAGTTTGGGAGGCTGAAGCGGGTGGATCATTTGAGGACAGGAGTTTGAGACCAGCCTGGCCAACATGGTGAAACACCCTTCTCTACTAAAAATACAAAAATTAGCTAGGCGTAGTAGTGCACAGCTGTACTCCCAGCTACTCGGGAGGCTGAGGCAGGAAAATCGCTTGAACCCAGGAGGCGGAGGTTGCAGTGAGCTGAGATCGTGCCAGTGCACTCCAGCCTGGGCGACAAAGCGAGACTCTGTCTCAAAATAAACAAATAAATAAAACATAAATTCCCCAAATTAAACTCAATAGCCAGCCCCTCCCATGGGAGTAACTCTCTGACACTGAGCACCAGCAAATCCAGACGCAGACCCGGACCCGACTGCAGCAGACACAGCCCGGACCAGGCTGGGCCCTTGTGAACCCCTTTACTCCATCAGGTGGGGGGACCAAAGTAGGATCTAGGGCGCCTCTGACCTCAGGACGGAGAGAGTAACTGCACCACACGTCTGGGACCACAGCCCTCTCCCTGGCCACCCGCTCCTGCCCACAGCACTCACCATCTTCATGGGCGGCGTGAGCACCACCCCATACAGGCGGATGAGGTTTCGGTGGTCGAGCGAGTGCATGGCGTTGACCTCCCGGATGAAGTCATCCATGGCTTCTGGCTGGCTCAGGACGTCGGGCTTCAGGCACTTCACAGCCACACTCACCTGTCCACAGCGGGATGTGCAAGGACTCAGGACCTCCCAGGTCCTGGACACACGGAGCCAACCTGCTTCACCCTCCAACTCGGCTCAACGATCCCCACCTCCGAGCTGCTCATCTGGGTGGGTAAGCACGCCACCAGTGCCTGGGCTTACATGCTCTACAGGAGGCCTGGCTGCAGAAGGGCAGAGGGCTGGCCCTCAGGAGCCATCGTCGGCCATGCCTCCCCTTCCTGGGGGAATGCTGGGCTTAAATACCAACCAAAAAGTAAGAGATAACCAGTATGATGAGAGAATATTCAAATGTTATAAAATGGATTTTTTTTTGAGATGCAGGCTGGAGTGCAGTGACACGATCTCAGCTCACTGCAACCTCCACCTCCCGAGTTCAAGTGATTCTCCTGCCTCAGCCTCCTGAGTAGCTGGGATTACAGGCAGGCACCACCATGCCTGGCCAATTTTGTATTTTTAGTAGAGACAGGGTTTCTCCATGTTGCTCAGGCTGGTCATAAAATGGAATATTAAAAGTTCTTTTGCTGTAGAAGGAAAATGCTTTAAATGTAATGCCAAAAACGTATATGTGGAGCTAGAAGTCGGCACAGCGGCTTCCCCGGGAGAAGGGCTGAGTGACAGCGGCTTCCTCGGGAGAAGGGTGCACTGAGTGACAGCGGCTTCCCCGGGAGAAGGGCGCAGGTGCACTGAGTGGACAGCGGCTTCCCCGGGAGAAGGGCGCAGGCGCACTGAGTGACAGCGGCTTCCCCGGGAGAAGGGCACAGGCGCACTGAGTGGACAGGGCATGAGGAGCCCTCTGAGGTGCCGGGAATGCACCGGACGTGACCTGGGCAGTAAGAACATGGCTTCTGCACAGGAAACAGTCACACCAGAACTGTATGCTGTGGTGCACACATGTTATCCCTGAGGGGAAAATGTTAAATGCAATGCCAGGAAGAACAAGATTTTAAAAGCTGTATCCAGAATTTGTATCTTAACTAAATCCGACACAATACCTAAAGTAGGAGGAAGAGGCAGAAATGCCAACTCTGCTTCCTCTTAGTGGTGGGATTATAGGCGATTTTTTTTTCTTGTTTTTCAAGCAGTTTCCAAACTTTTATAATAAGTAAATTATTTTTATAGTTGAAATAATAAATGTGCTTAGCTAAACCTGAGCATGGGCTGGGCGTGGTGGCTCACACCTGTAATCCTAGCACTTCGGGAGGCTAAGGTGGGCAGATCACCTGAGGTCAGAAGTTCAAGACCATCCTGGCCAACATGGTGAAACCCTATCTCTACTAAAAAGACAAAAACTAGCTGGGGCGTGGTGGCGCACACCTGTAATCCCAGCTACTCAGGAGGCTGAGGCAAGAGGATCGCTTGAACCCAAAAGGCAGAGGTTGCAGGGAGCCGAGATCGTGCCCATTACACTCCAGCCTGGGCAACAGAAAGAGACTCCGTCTCAAAAAATAAATAAAAACCCAAAAATCCTGTTGTGACACGTCCCCAGTCCCATTCACATCCCAGTTGGGGGCAGAAGAGCCACTCCCAGCCTTGGGTCCCACGCCTCTGCTGGTCGGCAGGACACAGAGCTCACCGTCTTCCCTGAGGGCGCGTCCCACTCGCCCCTGCGCACCACGCCAAAGGAGCCATCGCCCAGCTTCTCCAGGAGGCGCAGGTCCTTCTCCCCAATGAGGCAGGTGAGGCTCTGCAGGGGCCCCTCCCCTGCTGGGCCCCCAGGGGCAGGCGAGGTCTTCCGGAAGGTGCTCTGAGAGTGATGAGGGGGGAACTCAGCCTCCAGTCGCTTTCCACTGAACACCTGTTTGAGGGCAGCCGGGGGCCAGATGGAATCCAACACCCAGGGTCAGTCACTCAGTCCCACCCTGCTGGGTCCCCTGGCTCGGCTTCCAGGTAAGTCCTGGCTTTGCCAAACTGCCAGTGGGGCAGCCTGGCTGGAGGGCTGCACTCCGTCCAGGCACACCCCAAATACAGAACTCAAAGCCTGACGCTGGCCTCAAGGTGGGTGCCAGAAAAAGACCAACAGGCATCAGCCTGTGGCTGCAGTGGCCCCACACCCAGCTGTGCGGACAGGGAGAGTCCAAAGCCCTCCCAGCACTGCCCACCCAAGGTCTGAGTCTCCTCCTAGTCCTGCCCCACCCTCCCTTCCTGCACCCGCCGCCCAGCAGACTCCAGCCCTAACTCATGTAGATGGTGCAGGAGCCACAGGGGCCTCCACAAACACCTCCTTGTCCATTTTTAGCCCTGGCCCCTTCTCTGGCCTGACCATTTGGTGCTGTCTGTCTCCACCCTCACTAGGGAGTCGGCTGCCCTTCATCCTGCCCAGGGGAGAGGATAATTTTAGTCTGAGGTTGAACCGTGAGTGTGTGTGTGGTTCAGATGAAGCTAGTCCTTACTGGGGAGGGGCCTGGGAAGACAGCTGGGTTTCTGGAGGGGCGACTAGAGCTGAGGGCTGAGACAGAAGGAAGAGTGGAGGAGACTCTGAGGCCAGACTGGACAGGGAGGGGGCCAAAGGTCAAGGGACAGAAGAAAGGAGGCCACGAGGGTCAAAGCTGGCCACATCGGTCTGACTTGGCAGCCTCCACTGAGGCACCCACAGCCTAGGCTCCAGGCTGCAGATTCTTGCCAGTTTGGGTCTCACATCCCCAAAGCTGGTAGAGTCTTATCCATTCAGGCTAGGGTGCCTCAAATCTGAGGGCCTCTTCTGGCCTCTGTTGCTTCCTCACAATAACTAGAATTCCTTATGTTTGCAAGCAATGTTCAGGTTACAAGACCCTTCACAGTCATTATCTCTGGTGCCTCCCACAGCCCTGGGATATGAGCTGGGCAGTGGGCCCGGCATCATTTCACTGAAGACACGACGAAAGACGACAATCGGGAGGCCACTGACTGCCCAGGGACCTATCAAGAGCCAGTGGCAGATCCAAGACCCCTAAATCTCGGCACCCCTAAATCTCGGCAAACCACGCTGCTCTCTTCTCTGACCTCCACCAGCCCGACACTACTCATCCTTCCCTAAAACCTGGGCAAAGGACCAGGACAGTGTTCCCAGAAAAAGCCACAGGGTCCCAAGAGACAGCCCCTTTGCCGGATTGCAGCCAGGAAAATCTCTGCTGCCCAATCCCACTCCAGCTGCTCGGCCCTGCCCACCCCTCACCCCAGCCCTGAGGCCAGAAGTGGGGAGGAAAGGCCACGGCTGGCTCACTTCCTCTCTCATTGTCTTCCAGACAATGGGCAGAGTTCCACTGAGTCAGACCAGGGACTCACTACACCACAGACCCAAATTAGGACAAGGTGTGGGGAGAGGTGGGGACCGGCTGTGGGGAAGGAAGCTGTCAGCAGGGACAGATGACCAGAGAAACACAGAGATTACAGAGGGTCGGGGAGGAGGGAAGCCAAGTGAAGATGTTCTGGGTCCAGACAGGTCCACCGCCCCACGCTGGACACTGGCCCCAACGCTCAGACACAGCAGGGCTAAGTTAAGGCACACACTTGTCAGTGAGCTCCTGTTCCAGGCGCTGAGAGGGGCTGTGAAGGCCTCACCACACACAGGCTGCCTGTGTGTCCATATCTGGCGGAGACAGACACTTAGCCCGGCAGCTCTACAAGTGCCCTGCCCGATAAGACCCTGGATGCAGGGGTTCTGTACAAAGTGCCGGCGGAATGGCGAGATTCGACCTGCTGGGGAGTTGGGGAAGGTTCCCAGGACTGGAAGCGGTAGGGGGCATTCGAGGCTGCCACCCTCCCACCTCCTCACCCACCTTACTCATCCACGACTTGCGTTTGCACAAGGCCTTCCTCCTCTTCACAGCCTCCCACAGCCGCCGCTGGCCTGCAGGGAGGGTGGGGAACCCAGCGCTGTGAAGGCAGCTCAAACCCGAGAGAGGCTGCTGCCTATGGTCCCCTCGCGGGTGAGTCTCCCACTGGACACCACTCAGCACAACGTACCAATGAAATCAACCCCAACTAACCGGGAGCTTCAACTGACCAGACGGTCTCTGCACTCCACTTCCCGGCACTGGCTCTCAAACTGGGTGAAGGTGTTTAACCAAAAACTTGAAGTGGTGGGCTTCTCCCAGTTCTCAGGAAAAAATCAAGGTAATGAACAGAATTTTCTCAATGTTGAGGTTTTTTTCCCTCCATAAAATTTTGTTATGCTACTGGCATCAGACACCAACTATCCAGGCCAAAAGTAGCATAAGTCAATGTCCAACTCAGCACATGACTACCTATTAAGCTATTTTAACTTGAATGCCCTAATACGTTTCTAACGTTCTATGAAGAACATCACGACTTTTAGATGCCACAAGCCCCACTTTTAGGAAAAATACGAAGATAAGGGTTGAGCTCAAATCAGAGCAAACCTGTTTGTGCGCATGTGTGCGTCTGTGCATGTGCATGTGTGTGCGTGCATGGGTACGTGCGTGTGTGCATCCTTGTGCATGCATATATGTGCGTGTGCACGCATGTGCGTGCATGCATCTACGTGTCCGTGTGCGCGAGTGCGCATGTGTGCATGTGTGTGCGTGCATCTGCGTGTGCGTCTGCGCGTGTGCATGCTTGTGTGTGTGCATGTGTGCATGTGCGTGCGTGTGCATGTGCGTACGTGTGCATGTGTGCGTGCACATGCGTGCGCATGTGTGTGCGCGTGTATGTGCACGTGCGTGTATGCATGTGCGTGTGAGACAGTGAGAAAGAGCACGCTAGTGGGAATCAGCAAACCATCTGAGAGTTCGCGTTCTCCCTACAGATCTCTGGACGTGGACCCCCCCCCACCCCGTATTCAGAATGATGGGAACAGATTCAATTTGATGCTTATGAAGGAGAGGTGATCAAGGACATACTCTCTATGTAAGAACAAACAGAACGGGGCATGGAGTGACTCCTGTGTAGCTGGCTTTCGGGAAGGCCTCACTCTCCTCAAACTCCAATTCACCTTTACAACTGCCAACTGTTCTCATCACACATCAGCACCTACTGATGTCCCTCCTGCGCCGCCTCAGGGCCCTGGGACAGACACAGTCCTCAGCCTGCTTCACCTCAGGGCTCTGGGACAGACACAGTCCTCAGCCTGCTTCACCTCAGGGCCCTGGGACAGACACAGTCCTCAGCCTGCACCGCCTCAGGGCCCTGGGACAGACACAGTCCTCAGCCTGCGCCGCCTCAGGGCCCTGGGACAGACACAGTCCTCAGCCTGCGCCGCCTCAGGGCTCTGGGACAGACACAGTCTTCAGCCTGCTTCACCTCAGGGCTCTGGGACAGACAGAGTTCTCAGCCTGCGCCACCTCAGGGCTCTGGGACAGACAGAGTTCTCAGCCTGCGCTGCCTCAGGCTCTGGGACAGAGTTCTCAGCTGCCACCCATGCACTCAGTGGTCCTGAGGACAGAGGACGTAAACAGTCAGGGGTAAGACAAGTCAAGTCAACATCCCACCTACCAGGCCGGCCCATGCCAATCTTCTCCAGGTCCTCATTCTTGACGTACTCAAAGTGGGACAGGCGGGTGACATTGAGGTCATCTCGGAGCCGCAGGAAGTACTGTTGCAGCTGCACCTCGGACAGCAGCTCCAGCAGCCAGCCTGTGCCCTCCTCCGGCTGCATGCTGCCGCCTCCCAGCCTCTGTGGGGAGGGAAGAGTGGCTCAGGGACAAGGCTTGTGGCGGGGGACAACAGGGGGCCTGCCCGAGTGACCTGGGCTCACCTTCATCCCACTACACTGCCGCCTGGAAGGGCTCACACCACCTTCTAACTCCCAACAGGAGCTACTGAGAACCGCCTGGACCCACGTGCCCCATTCCTGCCAGCCACAGGGCACAGTGAGGGCGGCAGAGATACAGCCCCGGCCCTGCAGTCAGGAGTCAGGGTCTTGCTCCCGAAATCTGTGATCCGTGGCTGATCCGTCTGTGCTCACGTTCCTCACCCGCTCTAAGTCTCCAGGGGTCAAAAGCCCTTGAAAACCTTGTAAAAACGAACAATGGTCTCTCTGGGAAGATCGAGGTGTTCTTACTCCTAACGTGTGATAAAAGTATCTGCAGGGTGCAGTGTGCCCTGAGACCCACCTATGGGCTCCTCAGATGTGACGGAGAAAACTCTCAGGGCCAGACAAGCTCTGAGCTAAGCTCCTCCCAATGCCTGACCACCCAGCCTCTCCTAACAATCCAAAGACCACTCCATGGGCCACCACCCAAGTACCCACAGGGCCACGGCAAGCAGAAGACGAGAGGGAGGGGTGGGGCCTGGGGCGGGCTTGCAGACACCCCTGTCAACAGGGAGCTCAGATCCCACCAATGGTTGTCACAAGAGACTGTGACCCAGTGTTGTCAAAGCTTTCCATTTTTTCAAGAAATAAAAGAAATCTGAAGTTACATGTGAAATCTCGCCATTAAAGTTTGTTTGGAAAAGGTAGTATCTGCACATGGTAAAATATTCAGAAGACGCACAGAGCCACGAATCTCATTCCCCCCACAACTGCACAGCCACCAGCTCCCCAGGAGCTGCCAGTGACGTCTTCTGCGGACCCTTCAGACTCTGTCGTCCCTACACAGATATCCACGCATTAACCATACCATTCTGTTCCCTGATTTCACTTAATATTCGTCTTTCTCCTGACATTTTAACAATGCTGAACAGTTCAAATCTGAAATGCACGCACACGCACACACAGCGTGATGGCCAAAGCACACTGCAGGCCACAATCAGCCGATGGGCAGGTGAGTGACCTCTGACCTACACTCTCCTGGGCCCAGATAAAGAAGCTGGTGGAAACTTCAAAGCTAAGCAAGCGATCCACCGCACAGCAAACCCACCCGTCTGAGGAAGGTCTGTCACCGCACAGCAAACCCACCCCTGTCTGAGGAAGGCTGTTCAGAGCTGAGGGCGTGGCCAGGCTAGCCCCTGACCCATGTTCAATCCCCAAAGAGGCAAACAGGCAAGAGAAAAAAGGCCAGCTGCCTGGCTGGGGACCAAGCCATCCCCCTCCCCAACTCAGCGGTGGCCTCCCCCCCAGCTCCCGTCACAGTGAGCAGCACTCGGAGACGCAGGCACACACAGCCCGGGCCCAGCGTGAGCCTCCTGCCCCCACAGTTCCCAGTGGCCCTGCCAACACAGTGCCAGTTCCGACTCTCAGGCAGCTCAGGGAAGTACAAAGAGTAACAAAGGGGAATGAGAAACGCTCAGTTCAAGTCCTGGCGCTTCCTTCACGGCGACTGGGCCAGGCAGCTGGGCCGGCCGGGTGGTTTCCAAACTTAAAGCCGTAACCCTTTACTGGAATGGTTCTCACGAGGGCTGCACAGACCCCCACGGGACATTTTTTATTGTCACGACATTTGGGGGTGGTTGGGGGACAGGAACGTGAGCTAGCCTGCAATGCATAGGACATTCTCACACTGTCCCAAATCCCACACAACTCAATAGGACATTCTCGCACGGTCCCAAATCCCACACAACTCAATTCATGAAGGTGTTTATGATCATGCAAACCTAGAATCTGATCCCACTTTATATATAAACAAGAAAGTACTTTTATAGTTTGTTTTTTTTTTTGAGACAGGACCTCACTCTGTCACTCAGGCTGGAGTACAATGATGCCATCTTGGCTCACTGCGAACTCTGCCTCCGGGGTTCAGGCAATTCTCTCGCCTCAGCCTCCCGAGAAGCTGGGATTACAGACACCTGCCACCACACCCGGCTAATTTGTGTCTTTTTAGTAGAGACAGGGTTCCTTCATGTTGGCCAGGCTGGTCTCGAACTCCTGACTTCAAGTGATCCACCTGCCTTGGCCTCCCAAAGTGGTGGGATTACCGGTGTGAGCCACTGCTCCTGGCCTTACGGGTTTAATATAAAACAAATTTTCCTGGAATGAAACTACTGCGTAAACTTAAGGGAAAATGGACTTTGCTTTATTCAGAACATAGCAGAAGTCCACTATTTGCAAAAATGTCAGTGAAGGCAACCCTCTCTCATTATTTCAAAACTCGTCTCTCGGTCAGCACTTGCAGATGCTGCCTTCACGGTGTTTCTGCCTGAGGTCTCAGGAGCTGACTCCTCATTACGTTGTCTAGATTACTAATGTATTAAGATACATAAAATGCTATAATTAGCTTCTTCTTATGTCTCTTTATACTACAGTTCCCACTGTATTGTTTCACTGTACACAGGTTAACAGGTTAACATAACAGGTTACATATTTCTATTAATTTTGTTTAAGACGAGTAACAATAAAAGTAACATCTAGGCTGAGCGCGGTGGCTCACACTTGTAATCCCCACTTAGAGAGGCTGAGGCGGGCGGATCACCCGAGTTCAAAACCAGCCTGACCAACATGGAGAAACCCGGTTTCTACTAAAAACACAAAACTAGCCAGGTGTGGTGGCGCGTGCCTGTAATCCCAGCTACTCGGGAGGTCGAGGCAGGAGAATCACTTGAACCTGGGAGGCAGGGGCTGTGGTGAGCCAAGATTGTGCCATTGCACTCCAGCCTGGACAACAAGAGCAAAACTCCATCTCAAACTAAACTAAACTAAATTAATATCTAACACTTCAACCGCACTTACTATATATGAGGAACAGTTCTAAGTATTAAGCTGTATTAATTAATTTATCCTCAACAAAATAATCTGTTTATAAAAAAGGGACGTGGGGTTTAAGAGGACCAGGTGCCGGTGCTTTCCAGAAGCCAGTCCAGAGGTGCACTGGGAGGCACTGGCCTAGGCAGCATCTCCCCTCCACCCGGCCACGGCCCAGCCACTGCTGCCCTGTCCCTGGAGCAAAGTGACCCCATCCCCTTCAGGGCTCAGCCTCAGGATGGGGGATCCCAGTCTCCCGCAGGGCAGGCAGTCTCCAGGCCCCCTCTTCTTCCTCCCACCACCAACTCCCAAGGATCCAGGCCCCTCCTCCAGGCTCCTGAAAACAGCTCAAAGCCATGCCCCGGGAGGTCAGGGCTGGAGGAGACCCAGAGGCCCCTCCCCTGAAGCTCTTCAGAAAGCACAGCCCGGCCTGTTCCCTCTCCCTGAAACACCAGCTGACACACCTCTGCTCAGCTGTGCACTCCCCTCCGTGCTCCCTGACCAGGAACAGCGCTGCTCTGCACCGGGGATGCGTGTGGGAGGATGGGAAGGAACTTGGGGATCCCAGTGAGGGAAGCAGTCAGGGTCTCAGTCCAGGGTGACTCTGCAGGGGTCCGCCTCCCCTCTAAGTCCCCCTCCAGCCCACGGTTCTTCGCACAGCACAGGGCATGGCTACAGCTCATCTGGAGTTCAAACACTCTCCAATTCTGCACAGGCCTGGCCCCCAGCACCTCGCGGAGTCTGCACACCTGTGTCCGTCATTACTCAGTGGCTGGCGTGCAGACACACAGGCCAACAAGAATGAATGCAGCAGCCACAGGGGAGGCCACCTGGCCCGGACCCCCTGTCGAGCCCTCACTGGCGGGGTCCCTCAGCCGCTCCCAGTCCTGCTGTCTGCCTCTCAGTCAATTGCTGGTGCTGAGGAGCCCCAACAGTCCCCAGCAGTCCAACCCCCGCACCCCACTCACTGTGTACAGCCGTCGCCGCAGCCTGGCCAGGAGAGGGAAGGAGAGCTCCAGGCCAGGGAACCGACGTGCTGCCGGCATCTCCACGGAGGACCCCCTGAACAGTCGCTGGGGATCCGGCCCAGGAAGCGGGTGAGCAGGGGCCTCAGCTATGAGCTTCGCACTCCGCCCAGGAGCCCCCCAAATCCCACACCGGGGGTGGGAAATGCGGAAGAACGGGCTGGGCCCCTGTGCTCTGCTGCAAGCCCGGCTGGGTTTCCACAGCTGGCCAGTCTGGCAGGGAGCGGAGGAGCCTTCCTCACGCCGACTGCAGCCGGGATCCTCTGTCCTGTTTCTGTCTTCTCTCCAGGGCAGTGGTAACAGTCCAGCCCTACTCCCCGGCTTCCCCACCCGACTGCCTGCCTGCCCTCCCTCCTGCCTCCCTCCCTCCCTCCCTCCCCAGCTGAGCAGCTCTGACACTGGCTGAAAAAGGACCTTTCTGAATCACTGCCAAGAGGGCAGCAGGAATGGGGGGGACTCTTCCTCCCAGCCACCCGCGCTGGCCCCCCTGCCTCCCCATACACAAGGCTCCTGTCTCTGGCTTCTACCCCAGCCCTCACAGTCGCAGACAACTCCTGGGACTTTGGGGGGGTTGGGGCTATGTGACTCAAACAGCATGTACAAAGCAGGGTTGTAGACCCCCACACGGGCTTGTGTGGGGACGTGGGGACTAGCACAGCCTGAGTGGGAGGCTTGGGCCCTGCAGATGACTCTTCAGAGACCCTCCCCCACTCCCCAGTCCCAGCCTTGGCTGGGCGTCTCCTGGCTCAGACCCTAATGTGGCCCTGTTACCCTGGTGCCCGACGGAAATAGGAGGCCGGCAGCCTGCCAGAGTGGGGCAGCCCGGCCAAGAGCAAGGGTAGGGTGGGGTGAGGATCCCCACCCCCTCCCCCAGGGTTGCCTTGTCTGCTGCCCAAACACCCAGGGTGCCTCCTACCCAGACCAGGTGGCCAAGCTCCCGAACCCCCTCAAAACAAACAAACATGCCCTGAGACTCCTGATGGGATGCCCCCACCCCAAAGCTGTAGGATGTCTCCTGTATAACACCCCGGACACAGACCACAGCCTCAGAGTAAGGGGCCTAGAGACGCCCCATCAAGCCCCCGTGGGGCCCCTGTGTTTCCAGAACTGACAAATGCTCTCCCTGGCCCTCCTCGAAGGGTGCCAGCTGCTCTTACACCCCCCTCGCCACGGCCCCCAGACACACCTGACAGCTGCAGGAACCCCCTCCCTGCTGAGCCATGCCTAGGGAGCCCTGTTTCTTGCACACTGCTCTCTTGTCCCTGTCCAGCTGGCCACCAGCTCAAGGAGCCCCAGCTGGCTGGAGGGGTGGGCAGCTGAGGAACAGGGCTTTGGGGATCAGCATCCCAGGCTCCCTTCCCAGGGCCTCTCCCAGCACTTGGCCTCCCTAATGATGCCGAAAGGCACAGCCATTTCCTGGTCTAACTCCAGGAGGCGGGGAGGAGGACACCCCCAGCTTCAGTCCCTCTTCCTCATCCCCCTGCCATCCACCCCACAAAGCTTGTGGAGATGGCAGGTGTGCACTGAGTGGGTGCTGAGGTCAGATGGACAAGGTCAGGCCTATGATACACTGGAGCTGACTTTTTCCCAAACCTTGGCTGACTATGCCCTTGCCTCAGAGAAGCCTACAGCCTACCCTGGCACCAAACACACCTCTGGAAGGAGACCCAGGCACTGGGGAAGAATTTAAGCAGGGTTATTCCCTCTACTTCAAAATGAGTCTGCTGGATCAGAATGGCTGGATTAAACACTCTAGCTGTCCCCAGAAATATGTGTCTCAAAGTCACCAGAACGCCATGCCTGACCCTCCCTTCTTTGGATGCCCCGTAAGAACAAGACCTATAACTGGACCAGTAATCCAGATGCGGGAAGAAGCAAAGTATGTGGGGTCATACTTTGACCGTCCCCCCTCCCCCTTTTTGAGAGTCTTGCTCTGTCGCCCAGGCTGGAGTGCAGTGGCGCCATCCTGGGTTCAAGTGATTGACCTGCCTCAGCCTCCCCAGTAGCTGGGATTACAGGCACCTGCCACCACGTCCAGTTAATTTTTTTTTTTTCGCCTTGTTGGCGCTTGTTGTTCGCCTCCTGACCTCAGCGTCCTGGCCTCAGGTGATCTGCCCGCCTCGGCCTTGCAAAGTGCTGAGGTGACAGGCGTGAGCCACCGCGCCCGGCCTGGCCCCCTTTCTCCTTGCCCAGGAAAATGCCCGACCTGAAGCCCCAACGCTCCTACCGAGTCCCCCTTTCTCCTGCCAGCTGCTGCCCTCCGCCGGCCGCGGGAGGAAGTGCCTTCTCTCCAAGGGGAAGGGAAGCTGCCTCGTCCATCAATACAGTGACCGTGTTTTCGGAAGCAAACAAGCACATCTGGCTTGATATTCATATTCAAAAGGCTGGTAAATGGGAATGTCCAGGACACACAGACTCCGTTCTCCTAAAGGACTGAACCCCAATCCTAGCAGTGCTTCCTGGACTCCCTTGGGGCATAGAAGAAAGCCCAACGGGCAGCTTTTTGGGTCCCAGGGGACCCATGCACACGGAGACAGATGCCAGCATCACTGTCGCCCCCGCCACACCCGCACAAACACTCCGCCCTGTGTGCCCTGGCCCGGGAGCGGACACCCCCACTCCTGAGGCTGCCGCAGAGGGCAGGGCTGGGCCCGGCTCACAGCAGACCGAGGAGACTGCGCCCAGGTATCTGGCTGCCCTCTGGCCTTCCCATTACCTGCGGTCCCTCCTCGCCCCCAGCCAGGCGCTGGTAAGCAGCTCTCTCCCCCATGGAGCCCAAACCCCGGTGGCTGCGGTCAGGGAGAGCAGCAGTGCCCGCAGCCCCCGCCCCGCAGCGGCCCCGCAGCGTCACTGCCCTGCGTCCTGGGGGGCCGGGCTTCGAGCATCCTCCAGAAGGAGCGCAGGGCCGCTGCTGCGTCTCAGCCCGGGGGAGGCTCCAGCCTGTGGCCCCCGCCCCCCACCGCCTCATCCACCACCGGGTGGTCGCCCCTCCTGCCGCGGGCCTGCGGCCATTCCCCCCGCAGCCCGTCCCAGCTCCGTCCCTCCTCTCCGCGGCGCTGCCCCGCCCTCTGCGTGGACCAGCTGTGCCAGCCCCGGGCTGACCCCACCGAGCTGGGGCTCTGCCTTCCCGGCCGCGGAACCGGCTCCACTCCGCCCTCGGCCGCCTCCAGGGCCCCGGAGCCACCGACTGCGGCCTTGGGGATTCACGAGGCCCCGGTATTCACAAGGGGGCATCTCAGAAGCCCACGGCAGAGGCCTCCGTCCGACTCCACCTGAGACCCTCCCCCTAGACATGCCAGGGCCTGCAGCCCACCCGCCCCCAGCCTGCCCGGCGCCCACCTGCCCTGCAGCCTGGCCCTGCGGCTCAAGCCTGCCTGCGCCTCCTGGCACTGCCTCCGCGCAGGCTACCGCCCCTGCTCCTGCCTCCCTCGCGGTGCCGCCACGCGCCCCTCCGCCACCGCGCCTCCTCTTCCCACCACGCGCCGCTCCCGCCACGCCCCTCCCACCACTGCAAGCTGCTTCCTCCTGCCACGCGCTTCCTCCTGCCACGCGCCTTCCTCCTCCCGCAGCTGCCAGGTGGCTGGCCGGCCGAGGGACCGGGTGCTGCCTCCCCTGACCTCCCAGAGCAGTGACACGAGGGCTCGGACTCCCGCTGAAAAGCCGCCCCAACACGGGCCCACGCGGGGGTGCCGCGCCCAGCCCTGGCGCGAGGCCATCGCCGGCACAGGAAGTCCCAGGGCAGAAGCTCTTCCTCTCCCCTGGGGCCCAAGGCATCACTTCTCATTCCGGTGGCATCTGAAGCAGCCACTGACTCGTTAGTACCGGGTATTTAGGGCTGAGCTCAAGGCACCTCCCTGGGTTGGGGCAGAGGACAGACAGATGCTGCGACCTCTCCTCCCCACGCAGCGTCAAGGCTGGGCCAGACCCTGGGAGGGCACTAGGTGAGGCTCCCCCAGGGCCCCGTCTCCTCACACAGTCCCTTCCCCAGCCCGAGCACAGCAGGGTAGGTGGATGACTCTGCCGGCGAGGCCCCGGACGCCTGGTTCTATGCTGTACAGAAGCTCCTCGGCATCTTGCTGCAGCTACAGGCACACACTAGTCTTGGGAGTAGCAGCAAGACCCCAAAGCCGGGAGGTTGTAGAAGGCAAGGCAGAAAATACCAGGCCCCTCCCTTCTTGCCCTGGCTGGATAAAGGATCTGATCCAAACCACTGCCCTTTCCCGCCTTCTCCCTGCCTCACCTCCCCCTGACATCTCTTGCGTCCTAGTACCATCCTATTGTAAGACATCCACAGGATCCAGACTACTTCTAGGATGTCGAGAATCCCTCCCCCCCCCCCCCCCCCCCCGCTGTGTACACCCCCCTGCTCTTCACTTGTCCCTTTACATCTCCACTCTGCAGAGCTAAAGGAAACAAGAGGCTGGAACCCAGCCCAGTTCCGCTGTCCATTCCCCTCTCCAGCCTCCCCAACTGCATGCGAAGTGACAAATCCACACCACGGCGCAGACATGACAGGCAATTTCCGGCCAAGAGGATTTTTCCAAAACAATCTACCGTATTCTCAGGAATATAGGCCAACCGTACCTCCCAGCTGGCCCTCTCCCACCTCCACCTCCCTCTTCTCCAGGCCCTGAAGGAAAAAGAACGCTGAAGAGGAGAGGGGGCTTACAGCTCCTCCGCGGCCAGAGGATTATCTTGCTTCCACGTCAGCCCCACCAAGTTTAGTCAGCCTTAACTCACCCCTCTGTGCGCAGAGCCCAAGCTTCTGGCCCAAGGCCAGGCTGGGTGCCCTCGGAACCTCATCCCAGAGGGAGCTGCACCAGGCAACCCCGCACCTTCAGGTCAGCTGGGCCTGACATCACACTGGTCTGGGGAGGAGGCTGGCCAGGGCCCAAGGAAGAAAAGGGAGTGATTCAGACACACACCGTGACTGTCCATACTCTCTCCATCTCCAGAACATGGGGGCCCACTCCCTCCCCGGGGAGCCTGGCAGCTGAGGTCCTGAGGGCAGGCAAGGCTGTGTCTGCTGGCGGTGCTGGGCCCATGGTCCGGCCCTGCAGCCTCTTCTCCCCCACGTGTTTTTTGGTTGGTTGTTTGAGATGGGGTCTCACTCTGCCCCCAGACTGGAGTGCAGTGGTGTGATCTTGGTTCACTGCAACCTCTGCCTCCCAGGCTCAAGCAATCCTCCTGCCCTCTATCTCCTGAGTAGCTGGGATTACAGGCATGCACTATGACACCCAGCTAATTTCTGTAGTTTTTGTAGAGATGAGGTTTCATCATGTTGCCCAGGTTGGTCTCAAACTCCTGGGCTCAAGCATTCTGCCAGCCTTGGTCTCTCAAAGTGCTGGGATTACAGGCACGAGCCACTGCGCCTTCCCGCCCCACCCCCTGCTTCTTAACTGCTGGGATTTCCTGAGACTTTTGAACTCATGTTTCCTTATATTCTCCACTGATGCTCTGCTTCCTGGGGTCACCTCCGCCTCCAGGGGCTCCTGTTACCACCATGTGCTGCCTCCATTCCTGAATTCCTGTGGCTCCAGACCCACATTTCCAGACACTTACAGGACAGCTCCGCCAGGAGGCTGCACAGGTACCACACACTGCATATCCAAACTGGGCTCAGCATCACCCCTTCAACTCTGCTGCTACGCTCCTGTATCCTGCTGAAAACATCACAAGCCAACAGCAGCCACCCAAGGTAGAAAGCACACCCCACCACGGACCCCCAACCAAGACTCCTCCTCCTTCCTCTACTTTCTCCACCAGGCACACCAGTCAGGTTGCCTCAGAATTCCTCCCAACAGTAACAATGAGATCAGGAGTCAGGCAGACGGGGGCTGAAACCCTGACTCCATCCTGTTCTAGTTGGGCAACTTTTGAGCAAATAACCTGTAAGCCTCAGTTTCCAGTTTCCGCATCTGTAAAGTGGGCATAAACGGAATCTCCTTCATACAACTGTCATGAAGAGTCAAGGACACAATGAGTAGCACCCCCAGCACAGCACCTGGCTGCCTACTGTTACTGTGGTCTGAGCACAGACCTGCGGTCCTTCCCCGGCTGGCACGCAGGCCCTTCGCTAAGTCCTCAAGAGCCCAGTCCCCTGCTGGCACACAGGCCCTCTGGGCTCCACTCCTCGCCGATTTCCCCACCTCTCTCTCTCAGCATTCCCTTCAAATGTCTCTATGTCCCAGCCAAGCCAAGTGTTTGCCCTTCCCTAGACATACTCTGGGGTTCCTCCTGTTTTTTGTTTTTAAGAGACTGGGTCTTGCTCTGTTGCCCAGGCTGGAGTGCAGTGGTGTGACCACGGCTCATTTTAACTTTGAACTCCTTGGCTCAAGTGACCCTCCCACCTCAGCCTCCTGAGTATCTGGGATGACAGGCACCAGGAACCATGTCCGGATGCCCTTTGATTTCAATGTCTCCGGCCAGACGCGGTGGCTCACGCCTGGAATCCCAGCACTTTGGGAGGCCGAGGCCGGCGGATCACCTGAGGTCAGGAGTTCGAGACCAGCCTGACCAACATGGTGAAACCCTGTCTCTACCAAAAAATATAAAAATTAGCTGAGCATGGTGGTGTACACCTGTAGTCCCAGCTACTCGGGAGGCTGAGGCAGGAGAATCGCTTGAACCCAGGAGGTGGAGGCTGCAGTGAGCCAAGATTGTGCCACTGCATTCCAGTCTGGGCGACAGAGAGACTCCGTCTCAATAAATAAATAAATAACAAAAACAATTTTAATGTCTGAGCTATTTTTTGTCTGTGACACTTCTATTCTTTGTCTACATGACAAACTCCCACAAACTCCTCGAGACCCAAGCCAATGCCATCTCCTCTGTAAATTCCCATTTTGTAGCCCCAAATGGTTATCTCTGCTGTTTTGTTGGAGGGATGCTTGAAACATGAGTAGTAAAACTACACCATAATATATGTGAAAAATAGGCACAAGGATTTTTTTTTTTTTTTTTTGAGAAAGACTCTTGCTCTGTTGCCCAGGCTGAGTGCAGGGGCACGATCTCGGCTCACTGCAACCTCCACCTCCTGGGTTCAAGTGATTCTCCTGCCTCAGCCTCCCGAGTAGCTGGGATTACAGGCACACACCACCACGCCCAGCTAATTTTTGTGTTTTTAGTAGAGACAGGGTTTCATCATGTTGGCCAGGATGGTCTCGATCTCCTGACCTCATGATCCACCCACCTCGGCCTCCCACAGTGCTGAGATTATACGCGTGAGCCACCATGCCTGGCCAAGAATTTTAAAAAGTTTAAATTATCCATCATGTTCCTATCCTTAAAGGGTCACTATTCCCATAACTCTTTGTATCAGCACACAATTGTGCTGAAGAAGCCCTTTGTATACCTCTGCTGTGGTTTGTACATCGTAAGGGAACCATCTTTCCACATCTGTCGCCCTGAAGGGAGAACCTGGCAGGAGCCCTGGGTGTGTCTGTGTGAGAACACCGGAGAAAGGGGGCCGCTGCTTCCCCATGAGCTGCTGCCAGGCTGCTTTCCAGTGGGTGCCAGCAACAAGCCTGGCTGCCCTCTCCCAGCCCTGGCTTTGCCTCCCTCCATGATTTCTAATCCAGAGAAGCCAGCACCTTCCTGGGAAGAGGGGCTGTCAATGCCGTCACAGCCACTGCGACCCCAGACGCACCCAGCGACTCAGTCTCCCAAAGCCATCTCAGAACCAGAGACAACTCAGGCAGCCCCTCAGGCAGAGGGAGGGCCTGACACTGGTCTTAAGGAAGGTGCCTTCTCACCGGACTGCGGAGCGGGTGCCGGGGCGCAGGCTGCCACACAGGGTGATGGGAAGGGGGCCTGGGTCTGTCAGGATCCCAGCTCACCGAGAGAGAGGAGGGAACAGGCAAGTGACAGGGTGGGAGGGCAGAGCGCCGAACAGAGGCAGCACACCAGACAGGGCCCTGCTATGCCTCGTCCCCTCCAACTCCAGTGCAAAAGGGAGTGTCACTTGAGAGAGGAGGGGAGAGGATCTGACTAAACAATGTGACCCAGTCCACACTGAACCTGAGGCTGCCGGACTTGGTGGGACTGACATGTGGAGACAAGATCACCCATCTGTCCCAGGTCTTGAAAGTGAAACTGTTTCACGCCCCGCCAGCTGCAGACCGGAGTGTCAACGCCGACACACAGAGAGACAGTACACTGAGGGCCCTAACGTGCTCCTGCACCGTCACTCCCCAACACAGACAGCAGCAGCAGTGTGCGGCGGAGGACACATCGCTGCAGCTGTCTGGGTCTCACTCCCATGCACGCCACGCATGCCCAGGTGCCAAGGCTGGGACACTGAGTGCTGCAGAGAGCTGCCTCTCGTTGTTTGTCCTGCCCATGCATCGTCATGGCACAAGGGCCCAGAGGGAAGGATGCAGTCTAGCTCCCAGCAGCTAGCCACTCCCAGAGAGATCTCTTCCAGGGCTGGGCAGAGGCTGCCCGGCTAGTCATCCTGCCTGCTGCCAGCTCAGGCCTCACCCCACCCCCAAGCCCTAAGCAAGAGCCCAGAGCTGAAGGGGCCTATTGTTGGCCCTGGAGGTGAAGTGTGGAAAGAAGGAGTGGAGAGTGGATGCCAGAGCTGGGAACTGAACATTCAGGCTACAAGATGCACTGCTCACCCCCTCAGGACCACGTCTACACCAAGACCCAGGAGCCGGAACATGTCATCTAGGGCAGGCCGGAGGGCCCAGGAAAGCCTGGGAGCGAGAGAAATGTCTGGGGCTTCACATCCTACACCTTAAATCCCACTGGATCCTGCTCACCATTTGACCCTTGAAGAGCCTGGGACCCTCAAAGGGGAAGGGGCTTGCCTGGTCCAAGGCACTAGGAAGCTGTCATCAGGAATGGAGGCTCAGCAGCCGGGGGAGGGCAAATGTTAGGGGAATGTGACTCTCTTCTGGCCATGGGGTCGGGGAAGAGCCCTGCCAAGGTCAGGGGACCAGCGAAGAGGCCCTGCCTCACTGGCAGACACAGTATACAGGAGACAGAAAGAAACAAGAGTCCAACGTTGTTACCTCCAGCTGTGGTTCCCAGGAGGTACAACCGCTGAGGAGAGGGACCAGGGAAAACCTCTCCCCTCCAGCCTTCCTTAGATACCGCCATGCACCCCACATGCCCACCTGATGCCAGTTTCTGGGGGAATATGAGGGAGCAGAAGTCAGAGCCTGGGTCCTCAGGAAGACACCCTGCACCAGCTCCACTAAGACAGATTCTTCACTGGCTGACGGAAAACCCGCCTTACAACCCCAGATCATCCCCATTTTACGAAGGCGGGAACAAGCTCTGGAGAGGCGGCCAGGAGCACCCAGAGAGTAAAAGGTAAAGCTAGAATTCAGCCCATTCAGGACTGTACTGCTTGGTCCAAGGATGTGGGCCCACAGAGGTCACGGCAGACGTCTTATAACCCACATCAGACTCGCTGAGTAGATACCACGTCATTCGCTAACGCTGAGTGAATGCATGGATTCTGGGAGGAAGGCTAAAGAAGGGACAGGGTTCTAGGGAAAAAACAGTAGATTCTACACAGTGTCAGTCCTTCCTGAAACCTCACCAGACCTACAATTAAAAAAGAATGTTTTGAACGTCACCGGCCCCTAGGGAGCGGGGAGAATGGTAGAGGGAAAAACCACCACAAAACTTGGGAAGCTGGAAAGCAGACAGGCTAGTGGCAGTTGAGAGCTGACCAAGAAAATCACAAATCCCAGTGTGAGAGACGCTTAACCGATCCCACTGAATCCTCAAAAGCCCAGGAACAGGCAGCCCCAGAAGCCTCTGGAAGAAGCGGTGAGTGTCAGAAGGGCAATGCTAAAATACAGGGGATTACTGAAAAGCTATTTAAGAGTTAGTAAGGAGTTAGTAAGGACCAGGCACGATGGCTCACGCCTGTAATCCCAGCACTGTGGGAAGCCGAGGTGGGCGAATCACTTGAGGTCAGGAGTTCATGACCAGCCTGGCCAACATGGTGAAACCCCATCTCCACTAAAAATACAAAAGTTAGCTGGGCGTGGTGGCAGGTGCCTGTAATCCCAGCTACTCGGGAGGCTGAGGCAGGAGAATTGCTTGAACCCGGGAGGCAGAAGTTGCAGCAAGCAGAGACTGCGCCACTGCACTCCAGCCTGGGCGACAGCCAGATTCTATCTCAAAAAAAAAAAAAAAGCACCTCTCGGCAAAGTAGGAATTAAAGGGAGCTTTTGCAACCTAGTAAAGATCAGATATGAAAAATCTATAGCTAATACCACTTTTTTTGTTTTGTTTTGTGAGACAGTTTCGCTCTGTCACCCAGAGTGGAGTACAATGGTACAATCTAGGCTCACTGCAACCTCCACCTCCTGAGTTCAAGCGATTCTTGTGCCTTGGCCTCCCAAGTAGCTGGGATTACAGGCATGCACCACCACGGACCCAGCTAATTTTTGTATTTTGCATAGAGACAGGGTTTCACCACGTTGCCCAGGCTTGTCTTGAACTCGTGACCTCAGGTGATCTGCCCACCTCGGCCTCCCAAAGTGCTAGGATTATAGGCATGAGCCACCGCACCTGGCCAGCTAACATCACTTTTTTTTTTTTTTTTGAGACAGAGTCGGAATGCAGTGGTGCAATCTCAGCTCACTGCAACCTCCGCCTCCCAGGTTCAAGGAATTCTCCTGCCTCAGCCTCCCGAGTAGCTGGGACTACAGGCACCCACGACCACGCCCGGCTAATTTTTTGTATTTTTAGTGGAAACGGGGTTTCACCATGTTAGCCAGGATGGTCTCGATCTCTTGACCTCGTGATCTGCACACCTCAGCCTCTGAAAGTATTGGGATTACAGGCGTGAGCCGCTGCGCCTGGCCAGCTAGCACCACTCTTAATGGCGAGAGACTAAATGCATTCCCTAGAAGATCAGAAACAAGGTATATATTCTGCTATTCAACATTATACTAGATGAGGCTGGGCTTGGTGGCCCACCCCCATAATCCCAGCACTTTGGGAGGCGGAAGCGGGCAGGTCACCTGAGGTCAGGAGTTCGAGACCAGCCTGGCCAACATGGTGAAACCCCATCTCTACCAAAGATACAAAAATTAGCCGGGTGTGATAGCGGGCGCCTGTAATCCCAGCTACTCAGGAGTCTGAGGCAGGAGAATCGCTTGAACCCAGGAGGCGTAGGTTGCAATGAGCTGAGATCGTGCCACTGCACTCCAGCCTGGGCAACAAGCACAAAACTCCATCTCAAAACAACAACAACAACATTACACCAGAGGATCCAGCCAGTGCCATTAGGCAAGAAAAAGAAATAACAGGCATAAAGATCAGAAAGGAAGAAGTAAAACTGTTCATTAGCAGATGACATGGTGCTGTATGTAGAAACTCCAACGGAAGTTACAAAAAAGCTTACTAGAACTAACAAGTCAATTTAGCAAGACAGCAGGATTCAAGCTCAAAATACAAAAATCAATGGTATTTACATATACTAGCAACAAACAACTGGAAAGTGAAGTTTAAACAACGGTACCATCTTATAATAGCATTACTGACAAGAGCCAAAAGGTGAAAGCCGCTTGGGCCAGGAGTTGGAGACCAGCCTGGGCAACATGGCAAAATCCCATCTCTACAGAAAATTCCACCCCAAAAAAAAAAAAAAAAAAAAATTAGCCAGGCATGGTGGTACACACCATAGTCCCAGCTACCCAGGAGGCTGAGGTGGGAGGATCACCTGAGTCCAGTAAGTTGAGGCTGCAGTTAGCCATGATCACACTACTGCTCTCGGGCCTGGGAGACAGAGTGAGACCCTGTTTTAGAAAAAAAAAAAAGGTGAAAGCAATCCAAGTGAATGGATAAACAAAAAGAGGTATATTCATACAACAGAATATGATTTAGTCTTTAAAAAGAAGAAAATTCTGACATATGCTGCCATATAAATGAATCTTGAATAGGCTACGCCAAAGTGAAATAAGCCAGTCACAAAAGAACAAACACTGTAAAATTATCCTTCTATGAGGCACCTAGAGGAGCCAAATTCTTAGAGTCAGAAGGCAGAACGGTGGTTCTCAGGGGCTGAGAGAAAAGGGAATGGGAAGTTACCATTTAATAGGTACAGTTTCAGTTTCACAAGATGAACAAAGTCCTAGAGATGGAGGCTGGGGATGGCTGTGCAACAGTATGATGTATTTACCGCCATTTCAGATGGTTAAAATGGTAGTATGTATACTTTACCAAAACTAAAAAGTTTTACGCAAATAAAAAAAAATAGGCCGGGCGCCGGTGGCTCTGCCCAATCCCAGCATCTTTGGGAGGCCGAGACGGGCGACCACGAGGTCAGGAGATCGAGACCATCCTGGCTAACACGTGAAACTCGCCTCTACTAAAAATACAAAAAAAAACTAGCCGGGCGAGGTGGCGGCCTGTAGTCCCAGCTACCCGAGGCTGAGGCAGGAGAATGGCGGAACTCGAGGCGGAGCTTGCAGTGAGCTGGAGATCCGGCCACTGCACTCCAGCCTGGTGACAGAGCAAGACTGGGCCTCAAAAAAAAAAAAAAAAAATAAATAAAAATAAAAAATAAAAAAAAAATAAAAAAAATACTCACCAAGAAAACCAGTATCGCCGGGCGCCGGTGGCTCAAGCCCGTAATCCCAGCACTTTTTGGGGAGGCCGAGATCGGTGGATCACGAGGTCGAGATCGAGACCATCCTGGCTAACGCGGTGAACCCCATCTCTACTAAAATTACAAAACTAGCTGGCGAAGCGAAGCGGCCGTAGTCCCAGCTACCGGGAGGCTGAGGCAGGAGAATGGCGAACCCGAGGCGGAGCTTGCAGTGAGCTGAGATCCGCCACTGCACTCTAGCCTGGCGACAGATGGTGACTGGCCTACAGCAAAACCAGTATCATTGGGCACAGCATAAAAATAGGTACTATTTAAGGATATGTTCAATAAAAGATGGAAAAGACTGATATACCAAAAACTACAAAGCACTGCTGAGAGACAGTAAAGAAAACCTAGATAAATACAGAGATATACACTGTTCACCGGTCAGAAGGCTCCATACTGCTAACCTATCAGTTCTTCCCAAATTGATCATAATCCCAATCAAAATTCCAGCAGGCTTTTTTGTAGAAATTGACAAACTAATTCTAAAATGTATATGGAAGTACAAAGAACTCAGAATAGCTAAAGCAATTCTGAAAAGACAAAACCAAGTTTGAGATCTTACCCTGATTTCAAGACTTACTATTGTTTATAAACCCACAGTAATCAAGACAGTGCAATACTGGGATAAAGACAGACAATTGATCAATGGAACAAAACAGAATCCAGAATTAGACACACATAAACAATTGATTTTTTTATTTTTCTTTTTGAGACGGACTCTCACACTGTTGCCCAGGCTGGAGTGCAGTGGCGCAATCTCAGCTCACTGTAACTTCCGCCTCCCGGGTTCAAGCAATTCTCCCGCCTCAGCCTCCCAAAAAGCTGGGATTGATTACAGGTGCCCGCCACCACGCCAGGCTAATTTTTTGTATTTTTTAGTAGAGATGGGGTTCCACTATGTTCACCAGATTGGCCTTGAACTCCTGACCTCGTGATCTGCCCGCCTCGGCCTCCCAAAGCACTGGGATTACAGGCCTGAGCCACCGCGCCCGGCCAACAATTGATTTTTGACAAAAATTCAAAGGCAATTCAGTGGAGAGACACATCTTCTTAACAAATGGTGCTACTAGATCAGTTAGATCTCTACATGCAAAAAACTGGACATTAATTCACACCTTGTACCACATACAAAAATTAGCCCCAAATGAATCCTAGATTTCACTGTAAAACCCAAAACTATAAAATGGCTGTAAGAAAACACAGGGGAAAACTGTTGTGACTCTGGGTCAGACAAAGATTTCTTGGACATGACACCAAAAATGCAATCCACAAAGTAATAAATTAGTAAATTAATCAAAATTTAAAACTTCTCTTTCAAAACACACCATTTTGCATCACTGATCATGATAATTTTTTTAGAAGACATTGTTAAGAGAATCAAAATACAAGCCACAAGCTGGAAGAAAAGATTTGCAAATCACATACCTGATAAAAGGCTTATATCCAGAATATATCAAGAACTCTTCAGAACTCAACATGAAAAAAACCCACACAATTAAAAACGGGCAAACAATCTGAACAGACACATCACCAAAGACATATATATGGCAAATGAGCACATCAGAAGATGCTTAACAACATGAGTCATTAGGAAACACAAATGAAAATCATAATGAGATACCACCAGACATGAGAATGTCTGAAATTAGACACTGACCATATGACGGTGTGGGCATATCAAAGATGTGGACAAACCAGAACCCTCAGACACAGTGGGTGAGTATATAAAATGTACAACCACTTTGGAAAACAGTCTGGCAGTTTCTTAAAGGTTAAATGTATACCTACCACATGACCCAGCCATTCCAGTCCTAGGGATTTACCTAAGATAAATAAAAGCATACATCCATACAAAGACTAACAAAAGAGTTCAGAGCAGCTTTCTCTGAAAACCCATCAACAGGTCAACGGGTAAACAGACTGGCACACGTGTGCAATGAACTGTTGATATGTGCAACCATGTGAACCAACTGCAAAACACTTCTGTTGAATGAAAGACGGGATTCCGTTTACAGTAAATGCTGCAAACTCAGATACAGTGACAGAAAGCAGACCAGCCTGTTACCTGGGGTAGGAGATAGCAGCAGAGGGGGGATGGAGGGATTCCACAAGCAAACTTTTGGGGACTGGGGAATAAGGGGGATGTTCACTATCTTGACGGTGGGGGTGGTTTCACGGGTGTATACATAGGCTACAACTTATTAAATTGTATGTTTTAAATATGCTCAGTTTACCATATGTCATTATATCTCAATAAAGCTGTTACTTAAAACAAACAAAAAGAAACATTGCATCTTCTAGACAAAGCACAAGGTGGGGGCTAATCTCGGGCTCAGGGGCCAGAGGGAAGAGTCTGACCCTTCCTCCCCAACGTCTGCAGGGCTCCTGGGAGGTGGGCACCAGGCTCCAAAGGGCCTGAGGTTTCTTCACTCAGGACACTGCAGGGGAAGCCCTGGCCCACCGCACACACCAGGAAACTGAAACCTAAAGACACTATGCTGCCCAAGGAAGTCGCATGGCTTGTAAGCGATATAACCAGATCAAAAGCAATCTGTGTGATGCCAAGGCCTTTCTCCCATTCATCTACCACAAGTTCAAAAACGTCGACCTGAAATAAGCAGATGTGTGTTGTGTGTACGCGTTTAAAACAGACCGTTCCCTCCACTGAAGCCAGACACTGAGAGCCACTCTGGCCATTCCAGAAGCGTCGGGCACCGTGGGCACAGCAGCTGAACTTCCGGTGCATGAGTGTTCGGGCGGCAGCGCGACAGGCATGGGATGAAGCTGACAGGCGAGTTTGAGTATGAGGAGTAGGCTAACCGGCTCCTCCAGCAGCTACCTCCAGCACCACTCCCTCTGCCCCCATAGGAGAGCAGCCAGTCTGGTTCGGGACAGGGGCCTGGGACCATCTGACTCAGAGCCACACCTCGGGCTGGGGCAGAGAGGGGTCCTAGCTAAGGCCCTGGGCAGGCAGCAACCCTGCACCCATCCCCACCCAGGGGCAGGGGAAGCAAGAACCTGACAGTGCCAGGTAAGAGGTGAACAGCTCTAGGAGAGTAAGGCCCACAAGCAGCCCTCCAGGCCGCCCTGGGAGCACCACACGGAATGAGTAGGTCTGGCACTCAGGCCATGATGCAGTCAACAAGAAGCCAAATACAGCCCTCACCCTTGGCCCCTACAAGCCCTACCTCTAGACTGGGCTGGGAGCTCCTGCCCTGACAGGTGCAGAGCCCACGATACCACGGCGGCCCATCTGCAAACCTCCCCACGGTGGGGCCACAGAGGCTGCCCAGAGTCCTCAGGTGCAGATGCACCCTCCTCTCCCGCCCTGCTCACGCTGGGGTCATGAAGTCCCACCCAGAGAGTTGCTTTCCCACCTTCTGCCCACTAATCATCCTTGGCTCTGGGCCCTCAGGGTAAATCAGCTGTGACAGGACGGCGTGGCAGGAGCGGGTCAGGCTCGTGCCGTGTCCAAGCCACTAGCTGTCACACTCACATCTCAGCTCACGTGACCAACAGGGTTACAAGATAAGGTTCTGTTAATCCCACGCTGCTCTCTTCCCTTCTGTGGGACGTGTTTTGAGGACTTGAGGCAACCTGTGCTAACTGCACCAAGCAGAGCAAATACCATGGATGCACCCTACTGCCACCGAGGGGCAGGTGTAGGGGTGACCGTCCTGTAGCTCCTCCCTGGGGCTACCCCTCTCTTCCCTCTGCACAGACCTGGCAGCCACCCAGACGTCCCGCGAGCTGCCTAGACTCTAAAAAGATGCCCCATCACTCCAACTACCATACACAGTACTGCGGGGGAGAGGTCCTGCCTCGCAGCTGAAAAGTGCACTGCTTCCTCCCCCCAGGGTTATGAAAGGCCGAGAGAACGAGGGCAGTGTGGAGACTACCCTCTCGCCAGTGACCTGCAGCTTCTCGCTTCCAAGCACACCAACTCCAGCTAAGAGAACTGGGCTTCCTTACCTGCCGCCTTCCGCTGCCTCCCCGCAGACACAGCTTCAGCGATGCCCAGGCTGAGCGAGCAGAAGACGTTCCCGCGGGCCGCGCCTACCCTCAGGCAGTGGCTCGCAGAGCTCCCCGGTTCCCCGCACTCTTCTGTGCCCGACTCCCCACGCCCCTACATCCTGCGTTCCCTTCAGCTCCGGAGGCACCGTGGGGCCCGGGCGGCGGTCTGCCAGTCACCACCTCCTCCTCCGCCGGCGCCTCCGGGTCCTGAGCCCCTCGCCGGGTCCCTCCCCCTCCTGGGGCTCCTTTCCGTCTAGGTAGGTTTCCTGGACAGCCCGCACCACCTGTCCCTCCTGCACTCCGGGCAGCCAATTCGCCTCCTGCACCCCCAGGCGCCCCTCCCCCGCAGGCCCCCGAGGCCCCACCGGCCGGGCCCTCCCCACCAGCTCCGGGCGGCTTCGGCGCTCCGGGGCCGCCCCCAGGACCACCGCCTCCCGCCCCACGCTCTCCCACTGCCGCTCCCCCAGTTCGCCGGAACTTTCCGGCCCCTCCCCGCGCTCGCGGGGGCCTTCCCCGGCCTCGGGCGCCGGCTCGGGCTGCTGCAGCAGCCTCCGCGGGCTCCCCTCTCCGCGCTCCTGCACCCCGGCCCGGGCCTCGCCGCGCTCCTGCACTGCGGGGCTGCCTCCGCCCTTCTCCTGGTGCTGCCCGCGGGGCCCCAGCCCCTCCTCCTGCGCCACAGGCCAGCCCGCCGAGCCCGTCCACCGCGGAGGGCGCCCCCAGTCCGCGCCGTCCGGCGGACCCCACACCACCCCCCGGCTGGGCTCGTGGCCGCGGCCGCCGCGCTCCTGCAGCCCCGGGCCCACCCCGCCCTCCTCCTGCACGGCCGGGCCCACCCCGCCCCGCTCCTCCACACCGAGCTTCAGCCCGCGGAGCTGCTGCGGGCCCCAGCTGAGAACCCCGACGCGCTGCGGCTGCTGCTCCGGCAGCGCGGGGCTCAGCCCGCCGCGCTCCTCCCTGCCTTTCACTGCTTATTCCTGACTGGCCTTTCGGTTCAGCACTCGCTTGCCCCCAGGCCAGGCGCGCTCCCGCCCCTCCAGATGGTGCTGCCCTCGGCGCCCGCTCACACTGCCCCGTCTGCCCTGGCTCCTCCTGCTGTCTGCCCTGGCTCGCCCCCTCTTCTTTGATCCTGCCCACCTCTGCCCTCGTCTCCTGGCGTTCAATCGCCGGTTCATGCCTGCCCTGCGCTGGTTCTTGCAGGTGAGCGCCCGCCCGCCGTCCCTCCTGCCGCGCGCCCCGAGCCCGCCTGCGCCTGCGCCGCCCCGGGGTGGGGTGGGGTCGGCCCGCCCCTTAAAGGGCCCGGCCTCGTCGCTCCGCCCCCGGCTCCGCCCCCAGCCTGCGGGCCCCACCCCGCTTTCCCCGCACCCCCGGGCCCGGCCTGCGCCTTCCTGCGGCGCGGAGGGAAGTGGGGTGAGGAAGTCCCGCCGAGTCGAGGGGCGCAGCGGAGGAGCGCCGGAACGTCCCTCATTCCGAGTAGCTGCCGTTGCACTGTGCGAGTGTGAAAGTCACTTCCACCCGGTCTCGGTGGTTTCAGCTCCGAAGTGAGGAGGTTGCGCTGGAAGGTTTCTGGGGTCACTCCAGTGAGGCTGGGATTCTAGCCCTAATATCACCGTAGCAACCGAAAGGCCCAGACACCGGACCATCACCTCTTTCCCCGGGGCCAACGGAGGACTCCTGAAGGAGGGAGGGTTTGTCTCAGGCCTGACAATTCCTGATGAGGACTTGGGCAGAAATAGCCCCAGGCAAGGGGACCTTCATCATTCCTGCACTTGAGCGGTCTCCTCCCCGCCCCCCCCCACCCCCCACCCCAGAAGGAGAAAACCCAGAGCTCTGATTCCCAGCGGCGGGGCAGCCTGCAGGCCCGGGTCCCAGCCCAAACGGAGGCGGCCCTGGGCAGCGGGCGCTTGGAACCCCAGGGCTCAGGGCCACTCAGCCCTTGTTACTGTCCCTCATCTAGAAGATGGGTGTAATAACAAAACAATTCGCTGTAGATGGCAAGCTCAGACGTTGGGAACTGTCGGGCTGGCTCTTTCTGCACTCACACGTCCAGCAGTGGGCCCCAGGGCCATGGCCAGAGGGCAGTAGGGCAATGAGAAAGAGGTGGCTTCCGGAAACCTACGCGAGACCCCATCTGGGTGGATTTGGGTGGCGGTGCCTTGCCTGCGAGGTGGGCCGGGCAACTTTCTACTGAATTATCTGACACTGCAAGTAATGGCAGCCCTGCCCCAGGGAGCCCTGAGGCTGGGCCAGGACCACCCCCCTGTTGCCTGGCTTCAGGAAAGAAAGTGCGGCAGACAACAGATTTGAGAGAAGGAACCTGAGGAGGTTTTTTCCCAGTCTCCCTCACACTGCCTCAGTCATGGCCATTGCTAAGGCTCACGGAGCCCAACGGTGCAAGGCCCTGCACTCTGCACTTCTTCTCATCCAACCCCACAACAATCCAAGGAGAAACATAATGTCCCCATTTTACACGTGGTAGAACTGAGGTTCTACATGGCCAAGTGACTTGTTCAGCACCATACAGCTGGTAGTAGTGAAGCCAGGATTCAAATCCAATTTTCCGACTCTAAAGTCCAAGTCACAGGCCGAGTGTGGTGGCTCACGCCTGTAATCCCAGCACTTTGGAGGCTGAGGAGGGCAAATCATTTGAGCTCATGAGTTTAAGACCAGCCTGGGCAACATGGCAAAACCCTGTCTCTACAAAAAAATACAAAAATTAGCAGAGCATGGTGGCACGCACCTGTAATCCCAGCTACTCGGGAGGCTGAGGTGGGAGGATCGCTTGAACCTGGGAGATGGAGGTTGCAGTGAATAAAGATCACACCACTGCACTCCTGCCTGGGCAATAGAGCCAGATCTTGTCTCAAAAAAAAAAAAAAAAAAAATCTAGGCACAAAATAGCAACGCCAAATCCAGGAGCCCTGCTTCAGGAAGCATCAGGACTAACTAGATTTTATTGGTCAATAGATGCAAACAACTGATTTAGAGCAAACTTCTCCTCCAGTAAATCAAGCTCCAAATCAAACAAAGCTAGGGGTCAAAGCGCCTCCACCGTGGTTGGTCCTGCTCCTAGGGCAGCCCAGCCCCCCATTTCCCCAGCCCCTCATCTCTCCAGTTTCCCTCAAGAAGCCAGAGTCACGCCCCCTATGACCTCTAGTGTAGGGTTATCTGGAGCTTTAGGTTCAGAGGAAAGAGTGAGGTCTCCTGCTCCCTTCCTCCCTCCCACCCTGTTCCTCACCAACTCCTGGACGGTCCCCGCCATGGGGCTGAGCACTGGGGCTATGCTGGGATGTGTCCGTGACGCTGACCGTGGTGGCCAGAGAGACACCGAGGGAGACTGCTCTGGCACTAGGGAGCTGACATGAGGAATGAGCCCCAGACTAAAAACATAAGTCTCAGGAGATTTGGGAGGTGGCCACAGGGATAACCCCAACCCTCTAATTAACGTGCCTGAGCCAGTCTCCTCCTACATCTGGGACTGCAGGAGAGCTGCCCACAGCAGAATGACTCGGCAAGAAGGGCTTGTCAGGTCTAGCTGGGAGCGGAGGTGGGCCAGGCTGCCAAAGGGAGGCTTTGGGTGGTGCCCTTAAGAATCTCCACCATGGGCGGTTTTGCACTGTGGGGTAAGCAAGAGGGCAAGGAAAGCCATTGCTGGGGAGCGGGCAGCCTGGCTCACACCTGCCGGCAGCTGCTAAGCCAAGAGTGGGTGGCTGCTGCTGAGGGATTGGGCTTCTAGTTTGTTTGTTTTTATTTTTTTTTGAGATGGAGTTTCAGGCTTGTTGCCCAGGCTGGAGTGCAGTGGTGTAATCTCGGCTCACTGCAACCTCTGCCTCCCAGGTTCAAGCGATTCTCCTGCCTCAGCCTCCCTAGTAGTTGGGATTACAGGCACCCGCCACCACGCCCAGCTAATTTTTTGTATTTTTAGTAGAAATGGGGTTTCGTCATGTTGGCCAGGCTGGTTTTGAACTCCTGGCCTCAAGCAATCCACTCATCTCAGCCTCCCAAAGTGCTAGGATTACAGGCATGAGCCACTGCACACAGCTTGTTTTTAAATAAAGCAGTTTTAAAAACTACGGTTGCAAACTTTTAGTGGGAGGTAAACTGAATATGGTGGATTTTGAATGACTTTTTTTTTTTCATGAAAGAGGATAATAATAGGCCGGGCACGGTGGCTCAAGCCTGTAATCCCAGCACTTTGGGAGGCCGAGACGGGTGGATCACGAGGTCAGGAGATCGAGACCATCCTGGCTAACACAGTGAAACCCCATCTCTACTAAAAATACAAAAACTTAGCCGGGCGAGGTGGCAGGTGCCTGTAGTCCCAGCTACTCGGGAGGCTGAGGCAGGAGAATGGTGTAAACCCGGGAGGCGGAGCTTGCAGTGAGCTGAGATCTGGCCACTGCACTCCAGCCTGGGTGACACAGCGAGACTCCGTCTCAAAAAAAAAAAAAAAAAAAAAGAAAGAGGATAATAATAGAATAAAAAATATGAGAATGTTTGGCCGGATGTGGTGGCTCACACCTGTAATCCCAGCACTTTGGGAGGCCGAGGCCGGCAGATCACCTGAGGTCAGAAGTTCGAGACTAGCCTGACCAACATGGTGAAACCCCGTCTCTACTAAAAATACAAAATTAGCTGGGCGTGGTGGTGCGCGCCTGTAATCGCAGCTACTTGGGAGGCTGAGACAGGACAATCACCTGAACCTGGAAGGCGGAGGTTGCAGTGAGCTGGGATCATGCCATTGCACTCCAGACTGGGTGACAGAGCAAGACTCTGTCTCTCAAAAAAAAAAAAAGAAAAAATATATATCAGAATGTAATTTTTGAACTTTTTATTGACATACAACATACCTCCAGAGAAGTGCAGAAAGCTTGCATTCTTGCAGGTAATACACCCAGCACCCAGATCAAGAAACAGAACATAACCAGCACCCCAGAACCCCACCCTCAAAATGTAATTTTTAAAGAGATTTTAATAAATAACTTTTAGCATGCCCTTTATATACATGGCTTACTTTTAACTTTCTGACCCCCTTGCCCTCCTCCTAGAATAGAAACCTCCCAACAACAGCAGCTTTCTTCTAGACACACACAGCTAGAACGAGGCCTGGCAAAAAGCAGGTGCCAAAACTATCTGCTGAATGAATGAGAGTGCAGAGTGCACCCCAGGTAGTGAAGGCATTGTTTCTGTGGTGTTCTTGTTTCATCGTTGTAAAGTCCATTTCTTTCTGCAGGTCACAGTCAAAACATTGAGACCCACAGCTACAACTGGAACAAGTCAGACACGCTGTGATTCAGGCCAGGGAGGTGAGCATGGGTGAAGAACGATATACCAACTCGCTCAGGGCTTCTGGAACTGTGTGCGGCTGATCACCTGGGCATCTTGGTGAACCGTAAATTCTGATTCAGCAAACTGGGAGGAGGGTGCTGAGATCCAGCATTTCTATCAAGCTTCCCATGGACCACATTCTGACTATCAAGGCCTTAGACACAGACAGTTTCAATACAGCTGCACACAAGAATCATACAGAAAGCTTCAAAAATGCCAATGCCAAGCCAGGTGCGGTGGCCCACGCCTGTAATCCCAGCACTTCAGGAGGCTGAGGCGGGCAGATCATGAGGTCAGGAGTTCGAGACCAGCCTGGCCAACACAGTGAAACCCTGTCTCTACTAAAAATACAAAAATTAACTGGGCGTGGTGGCGGGTACCTGTAATCCCAGCTGCTCGGGAGGCTGAGGCAAGAGAATCACTTGAACCTGGGAGGCAGAGCTTGCAGTGAGCCAAGATCGCACCATTGCACTCAAGCCTAGGCAACAGAATGAGACTGTCTCAAAGCAAAACAAAACAAAACAAAATGCTGGTGCCCAGGCACCACCCTAGGACCACTTGGATGGCGGTTGGCATCTTCATTTTATTGTTTTGTTTTTGTTTTTTTTGTAGAGACAGGATCTCAAGACATTGCCTGGGCTGGTCTCAAACTCCTGGGCTCAAGCTGTTCTCCCGCCTCAGCCTTCTCAAAGTGCTGGGATTACAGGCATGAGCCACCCCGCCCAGCCTTAGCATCTTAGTTCTTTTGTTTGTTTGTTTGTTTTTGAGACAGTCTCACTCTGTCACCCAGGCTGGAGTACAGTGGTGTGATCTTGGCTCACTGCAACCTCTGTCTCCCGGGTTCAAGCAGTTCTCCTGTCTCAGCCTCCCGAGTAGCTGAGATTATAGGCGCCCGCCATCACATCATACCTGGCTAATTTTTGTATTTTGAATAGCGACAGAGTTTCACCATGTTGGTCAGGCTGGTCTCGAACTCCTGACCTCAGATGACCCACCCACCCTGGCTTCCCAAAATGCTGGGAGTACAGGCGTGAGCCACCGTGCCTGGCCAGCATCTTAGTTTTTAAAGGCTCCCTAAGAGATTCCAACCTGCTACCAGATGTGGGAGGTGCTTGGCTGAAGGCAACTGCTGGCGGGGAGGAGGAGCCAGTCTGTTCCCAAGCACACCCTCACTGCCTCGAAGGAGGCCGGGCTAAGGCCCAGGGAAGGGAGGGCTGGGATCAGGACGGTCGCACTTGACAAAGGACCACCATTTCTGAGTCAGGAGGGGATCACTTGCCTCCTGGCGGAGGTGAAGAGAGGGATTTCTGAAGGATTCTCAGGCGTGGTGCGTATCTGCTAACCCCGGCCACATCCTCCCGGGACCGAGAACAGACTGTGCCTTCACCCTATTGCCCAAGTCGGGGGTCCCTGGAGCGGCCAAGGGGGCTGTGCTCACGTGCCCCCGAGCAATTCAGTTTTCAAAGCCTTACTAGGCCACTGAGAGGAGGCACTGCCAGCTGCTCCCACACACCTGCCCCCTCTGCCCAACCACAGCAAGAGCCAGACGAGCCAAGAGATGACAAACGCTGAGGTCATCATGGGCTTTTCCGAAACAAAGCCTCGTGGAGCCTTGGGCTCTGGTGCCCCCTGGTGGCACCCAGAGTCGTGGTTGGTAACGGACCCGTGAGCTCAGTTCCTGGTCATCTGTTGGTGTCAGGCACAGTCATTCCAGATGTGGCCCCATACACCATCAAGGAATTTCTAGCGCGGCACAGTGGCTCACACCTGGAGTCCCAGCACTCAGGAGGCAGAAGCAGCAGGATCAGTTGACGTAGGAGTTCAAGGCTGCAGTGAGCTGTGATCCGCGCTGCAGCCTGAGTGACAGAGGGACACTCTGTCTCTAAGAAAAATTAAAATGTTTTTGAGACAGTGTCTTGTTCTGTCACCCACACTGGAGTGCAGTGGTGTGATCTCGGCTCACTGCAACCTCTGACTCTCAGGTTCAAGTGATTCTCCTGCCTCAGCCTCCCCAGTAGCTGGACTTACAGGTACCCACCATGCCTGGCTAATTGTTGTGTTTTAGTAGAGACTGGGTTTCATCATGTTGGCCAGGCTGGTCTCCAACTTCTAAGCTCAAGTGATCCTCCCGCCTCGGCCTCCCGGAGTGTAATCCCCAAAGGGATTACAGGCATGAGCCACTGCGCCTGGCCAAAAAAAATAATTTTTAAAAAAGAGGCTAGGCACGGTGGTTTACACCTATAATCCCAGTACTTTGGGAGGCCCAGTTGGGAGGACTGCTTGAGGCCAGGAGTTCGAGACCAGCCTGGGCAGCATGGCAAGGCTCTCTACATACAAACAATTTAAAAATTAGACAGTTGTGGTGGTGTGCACCTGTCATCTCAGCTACTCAGGAGGCTGAGGTGAGAGGATTGCTTGAGGCCAGCAGTTCAAGGCTGCAATGAGGTATCATCACACCACTGTACTCTGGCCCTGGGCAGCAGAGCAAGACCCTGTCTAAAAAATAAATAAATAAATAAATAAACAAACTTCTAGTGGAGGAGTCGAGACTAATCATATGAAGGACGGGCCCCTTTGATTCTTCACCTACTTCTTCTTTAAATCCCTGAAATCTGGCTTCCCCTGGAACCCACCATACTAAGCGTAGGAAAATGTTGTGGTCAAGGCTTGCCTTTAAATGGTGAGGTACTGTGTCACTCTTGCACCTTTCTTCTGCCCTCTCCTTTGCTCAAATCTCCCCATTTGTGGTGCAGACACTGCACAGTCTTTAGCTGACTATTCGTTTTCCTTCTGCTAAAATAGCCTTCCAGGCAAGCCCATACCTGCTCCTTTTTTGGCTAGCCTCTCCAGCTGAGTAAGATCATTTCCACCCGCTGCCACTCCCCAACTCCCCTCCCACAGCTGAGCTAATGAGGCCCCCAGGTACTGAGCTCCCTGCGTCTGCGGCTGCCTGCCTGAGCACTGATGTTGAGTGGACACCCAGACTTTTGTTCCATCTTAGAAGGTAGCAACAGAACCCAAACTCTCAATTCCAGCTCTGCTTCCCTACTCCCCTGGCTCTCTCATGATGTTTACTCTGAATGATGTTTACTTAATGTTTTTTGTTTTGTTTTGTTTTTGAGATGGAGTCTCGCTCTGTCGCCCAGGCTGGAGTGCAATGGTGCAATCTCGGCTCATTGCAAGCTCCACCTCCCAGGTTCACACCATTCTCCTGCCTTTAGCTGGGATTACAGGCACGCACCACCACGCCCAGCTAATTTTTTGTATTTTTAGTAGAGACGGGGGTTTCACTATGTTGGCCAGGCTGGTCTTGAACTCCTGACCTCAGGTGATCCACCCGCCTCGGACTCCCAAAGTGCTGGGATTACAGGCGTGAGCCACCGCGCCTGGCCAGAAAGACATAGTTTTCTAATTTAACCCATGTTCCCCAGATTTGGGGGGATGCAGGGACTGGTACCCAGCTCATACATGAAGCAGAATGGCAGAGCAAGGAAATGGCCACAGGAGGGCAGGAGCAAAGGGAGTCAGACTTGGCTGTCTTGAATGGTGGCTTGTCCCAGAGGCCCAGAGGCAGGAGGGCTGACAGATCCGAGGACTTAAGAGGGACATTGACTGCACCAGGGCACCGTAGTCAAAGATCTCCACCAGAAAGGATTTCTGAAGACCGTACAAACGCCCTCCTTAACAGGACATTGGCATTTGGACATCTGCTGCCCCCAGGGAGAACCGACACAGCCATGCAACAACCGCACTAGGTAAGCCAGACCTTTCCTCTCCTCTTCCACATCTCGGATGGAGCCAGGGGCAGCGAAGTGAGTAAAGGAGTAAGATGGGAAAATAACAAAGAAACCAACGACGTTTAGTTAAAAAAGAAAGACAGTTAAAAAAAAAAAAAAGTTTAAAAAACAAAGTTCAGGCCAGGCGCGATGGCTCACGCCTTTAATCCCAGCACTTTGGGAGGCCAAGGCGGGTGGATCACGAGGTCAGGAGTTCGACACCAACCTGGCTAACACAGTGAAACCCCATCTCTACTAAAAAATACAAAAAACTAGCCAGGCGAGGTGGCGGGCGCCTGTAGTCCCAGCTACTCAGGAGGCTGAGGTAGGAGAATCACATGAACCCAGGAGGCAGAGGTTGCAGTGAGCCAAGATCGCACCACTGCACTCCAGCCTGGGCGATAAGAGGAAAACTCCATCTCAAAAACAAACAAACAAACAAAAAGTTCAGGGGGAGAAAACAGTGCAACCTGCTTTAGCCCCTGGTTTCCCAGACCCTCATGCAATTGGTATTTAAAAACCAATCGAAAGCTTTAAAAAAAAGTTTAAAAAGACCAGTGACACCGTGGGAACAAGATTGAAGTTTTGTTATTGCACTGGACTTTAAAACCTACAAAGTAGGCCGGGCGCGGTGGCTCAAGCCTGTAATCCCAGCACTCTGGGAGGCCGAGGCGGGCGGATCACGAGGTCAGGAGATCGAGACCATCCTGGCTAACACGGTGAAACCCCGTCTCTACTAAAAAAAAACACAAAAAAAAAAAAAAAAAAAAAAACTAGCCGGGCGAGGTGGCGGGCGCCTGTAGTCCCAGCTATTCGGGAGGCTGAGGCAGCAGAATGGCGTGAACCCGGGAGGCGGAGCTTGCAATGAGCTGAGATCCGGCCACTGCACTCCAGCCCGGGCGACAGAACAAGACTCCGTCTCAAAAAAAAAAAAAAAAAAAACCTACAAAGTAAGACCACAGTTTTTTGTTGATAATTGTGAGTGCCAACAAAAGCTATGGGATCTATCCAAGATACATTAAGGTCAAAGAGGGAAATTTATCATAGAAAATAAAGCACACTGGTGTGAAAAAAAAATAATGCTGGCCGGGCGCGGTGGCTCTGGCCTGTCCTGTAAACCCAGCACTTTGGGAGGGCGAGGAGGATGGATCACTTGACCTCAGGAGTTTGAGACCAGCTGGCCAACATGGTGAAACCCCATCTCTACCAAAAATACAAAAATTAGCCGGGCGTGGGGGTGCATATGTAATCCCAGCTACTCGGGGGGCTGAGGCAGGAGAATCGCTTGAGCCCAGGAGGCGGAGGCTGCAGAGAGCCAAGATTGTGCCACTGCACTCCAGCCTGGGTGACAGAGTGAGACCCTGTCTCAAAAAATAAAAAATCATGCTGCTTTCTGCCTGCACACTGAGTCCTTCTCATTTAAAATCCAGTTATGTCTAACTATGAATATATGACACTCTTTTTAAATGTTCTGTCGTGCAAATGAATTTTTAATTTGGCATGTTGAGATCTATCCTTGCTGAAACATTTAGTTCATGTTAATCTCCAGATACACAGGATTGCATGAATATAAAATTTTCTCAATCCTCATTCATGGACATTTTGAGCATTTCCAATTTTTTGCTATTACAAACAATTCTGTGATGAACATCTTGTATGCACGTCTCCTTGTGAGAACATGGACGGACCTCTCTTCCAGTTTAGGTCATAGGCATGCTGTGCATTTTCAGATATCGTCTGCAATGCCAAACTCTTTTTCCAAATGCATATATCAGTTTTCACTCTCACCATCAGCGTTTATGAGTTTGTGGGAGATTCTTACCTTCTTTTTCTTACATTGATTAAATTTATTATGATTTTTTTTTTTTTTTTTTTTAGAAACGGAGTCTCACTATGTTGCCCAGGCTGGAGTGCAGTGGCTATTCACAGATGCGATCCCACTACAGGGACTTTTGACCTGCTCCGTTTCTGACCTGGGCCATTTCACCCACTTTAGGCAACCTGGTGGTCCCCCCGTCCTGAGAGGTCACCATATTGGTGCCGAACTTAGTGCAGACACCCAATCAACGTAGGGCACAGCTGCCCAGCGCTCCCGGGCACCCTCCTTCTCAGCCTCCCACGTAGCTGGGGTTACAGGCGTGCACCACCGAACCTGGCAAGATTCTCAGCTTCTCTGAGATCACCTGAGAGTGGTGTTTTTCCTCAGAGCTATTAACGGCGGCTGTGCTTCCTACTTTATAGACACTTTTCCTGCAGCCTGAGGCCATTGAATTGGCACTGAGAGTCTGATGCCATCCTCGGGCCTGGTCCTCACTGGTGAAGGGTTTTTCCCAGAGTTTACGCCACCTGGTAAGTGATGGGGTGATACCCTCGGGCCTCTAAGCCTCCTGTGTGCGGTGATAGACGGCATTGCTGACATTCAGCTCTGTTGTTCCCTGTTCCTGCTCCTCGTTGGTTTCCTAGAGGGAGAAGAAGTTGCCCTTCTCCCACAGGAACTCTCAGCATTTTGACTTTTGTGGGGGTAAGGACACAACCTCTGCTCCACTGCATTCATCTCCAGAATGTTCTGTTCCTTTCCTTGAAGGCCGCGCTGGAAAGCTTCGGGCATCGAGTTGGACCTGCTGGTGCGGTTGGTTCTGATGCTGCTCCTCTGCTGGGCGCCACCCACCTCCTCATCCCGGTCCGTTTCGCGGGCTGGGAAGGGAGCTCAGCTTTCAGCCCTGCACCTTACCTGGAAGCAATCTGCAAGTTAATTATGTACCCAGACACTTAACAAGTCCTCCTTCCACCAAGTGTATGCAAAAACGCTTCCTGCACACCTGGAACCGCTTGCCACACGGGCAGAGGGGTCACATCTGTCACCCAGGACACAACTCCGCATCAAGGAATTCAAGAACCCAACAGAAAACCACAGAACAGAAAATACTGTGATCAAGCTCTAATACCTTGATTTGAGTGATAGTTACTGTTACATTTTTCAAAATTCATAAAGTTTACTTTTAAGATCTGTTGTGGGGGGAAGGGGCGAAGGGAGGGAGAGCATCGGGACAAATAGCCAAGGCACGCGGAGTTTAACACCTGGGAGACGGGTTGACGGGTGCAGCAAACCACCATGGCACACGTTTGCCGATGTAACAAACCTGCGTGTCCTGCACATGTATCCCAGAACTTAAAAAAAAAAAAAAAAAAAAAACTGTTCATTTTGTTATATGTAAAATATACTTTAATTTTTTTTTTAATGCAGCAAAGTAAAAGTAGGCAGCCCTAGTATTGGCCATAGTATAAAACGATGAATAACTGTCAATTTCCTTCCCTCCAGGTGCAGGAAGGTACATAAACAAAATCAAAGATACAGGAGAATCCTAGGCATTGGAGGAACAGCAAGTAAAAACAATAGTTATAATTTGAAAATGTTATATAGATCAGGCATTATAATAATGCTTTTTACCTGCATTATTTCAATTAATCCTTGAAACAGTTTTTTGAAGTAGATACTTCTCATTCAATACATACTGACTGACTTCTACGCGCCAAGTATTGGGCTGGCTGGAAATCCAGGAGTGAGCAAGTCAGATATTGCAGCTGCTGCTTTTTTAAAAAATGTTTTGAGATGGAGTCTCGCTCTGTCACCCAGGGTGGAGTGCGGTGGTGCGATCTTGGCTCACTGCAACCTCCCCCAGGTTCAAGCAATTCTCCTGTTTCAGCCTCCTTAGTAGCTGAGACTACAGGTGCACCACCACACCCGGCTAATTTTTGTATTTTTTTTTAGTAGAGACGGGGTTTCACCATGTTGGCCAGGTTGGTCTCGAACCCCCAGTCTCAAGTGATCCACCTGCCTCAGCCTCCCAAAGTGCTGGGATGACAGGTGTGAGCCACCATGCCTGGCTTATAGGAGCTGTTTCTAGGAAGCTTAAATTGTTTATTTTATAAAAGAAGAAACTGGCTGCGTGTAGTGGTTCATGCCTGTAATCCTAACACTTTGGGAGGCCAAGGCGGAGGATATCTTGAGTTCAGAAGTTCGAGACCAGTTATCCTGGGAGAGATAGTGGGACCACGTCTCTATAAAAAAGAAAATTAGCCAGGTGTGGAGGTACATTCCTGTAGTCCTGGCTCTCAGGAGGCTTAAGGTAGGAGGATTGCTTGAACCCGGGAGGTCGAGGCTGCAGTGAGTTGTGATCACGCCACTGCACTCCTCCTGGGTGACAGAGTGAGACCATGTCTCAAAAAAAGAAAGAAGAAACCATGAGAACCTAAGTAAGTTGCCCAAGGACACACAAGGAGATGATGGCAAAGTCCTTTTTTTTTTTTTTTTTTAGAATTTCACTCTGTCACTCAGGCTGAAGTGCAGTGGCGCGATCTCAGCTCACTGCAACCTCTGCCTCCCAGGTTCAAGCGATTCTCCTGACTCAGCCTCCCAGGTAGCTGGGACTATAGGCATGTGCCACCACACCCGGTTAATTTGTTTTGGTTTTTATAGTAAAGACGGGGTTTCACCATGTTGGCCAGGCTGGTCATGAACTCCTGGCCTCAAGTGATCCTCCTGCCTCAGCCTCCCAAAGTGCTGGGATTACAGGCCTGAGACACCACGCCTGTCTGCAAAGTCATTATTTTTTGAACAAACCTCCTTATAACTTCACGTACTTTACTCTTAACCACTGTATTAAAGCAGTGGCATTTAAATACCAAATATTCCATCTGCTACTCCACGTTTGCCAGCTCCCTTGCAGTTAGGCCCACGGGACTAGTTCTGGCCAATGAATCATGAGACAGGACACGTGTCACTTATTTAGCTGAGGCGATAAAGAGCTCTGGGTGATTCTCCAGCCTCTTCTTCTCACGCGATGATGGAGAGTGCTGCATGTTCTAGATGCTGCCGTCACAAAATGTGGGAAGTTCAGTCATCAAAGACCCCCCTTGACAGTGTGGACGAGAACCCCTGCCAGCTCCGGGAGGAGCACGAATGAAAAACAAGCTTCTGTTCTGTTTGATGACACGATTTATTGATGAGCCGGGGGAAGAAATGGAAATGTATTCATACACTGCCGATGGGAGTACAAGTTGGTCCAGCATCTTGGGAGGTCAGCCTAAAAGTGACCTAACAAAATTTTAAATGCATAAGCCATTTGATCAGGAAGCTCTGTCTTTTATTTATTTATTTATTTTTTTTTTTTTGAGACAGAGTCTTGCTCTGTCACCCAGGCTGGAGTGCAGTGGCCGGATCTCGGCTCACTGCAAGCTCTGCCTCCCGGATTCACGCCGTTCTCCTGCCCCTCAGCCTCCGATTAGCTGGGACTACAGGCGTCCACCACCACGCCCGGCTAGTTTTTTGTATTTTTAGTAGAGACAGGGTTTCACCATGTTAGCCAGGATGGTCTCGATCTCCTGACCTTGTGATCCACCTGCCTCGGCCTCCTAAAGTGCTGGGATTACAGGCGTGGGCCACCGCGCCCGGCAGGAAACTCTATTTCTAGGTATTTGTCCTATGGAAAAACCCTCCACTTGTGCACAAAGATAGATAAATGAATAGATAGAAACACACACATACACACAAATCAGAGGTACTGTGTTAAATATAACATGCAGTAGCAAAATAGTTCAACCTACTTAGATGTTCTTTAAAAGGGGAATGATTTTTAAAAATATATGGCATATCCATGTAGTGTCTAATCTCCAGTATTTTTAAAGAATAGATTTATTTGTATAGCTATGTATCAGTCAAAAATCTATAATTAAGTGAACAAAGCAAGATGCTGTGGTGTATATGCACACTTTTAATTTTACTGTTTTATGGAGGTATAATTGATGTGTACACTATACAATTTAGAATAGAAAACTTGATGGATTCGAGAGGGGCGCACACTGACACCAGATAACCTGATGGATTTGAGAGGGGCGCACGCTGTGACACCATCCCCACTGTCACATGTCCATCATCTGTGAAAGTTTCTTTGTGCATCTTGGGCGTCTCTCCCTTCCACCACTGCTCACATCCTCCAGGGCCGCTACCTGTCACCAGGCAACCAGCGATTTTCTGTCACTATCAATTAATTTGCATTTTCAAGCATTGTATATAAATGGAAGCAAGAGTTCCTTTTCATAGCTGAGTCGTAGTCTATCGCACAGATTCAATACATTTTGATCGCTATCTGGGTTGTTTCCACTGTTTAAAAATACGTATATTTAGAGGGTACAAGTGTAGGCTTCTTATGTGCACACATTGCAGAGTGGTGACGTCTGGGCTGTAGCGCTCCCATCACCTGAATAACGAACATTCTACCCAAAAGGTGGTTTTCCAGCCCTCACCTGCCTCCCACCCTGTCATCTTTTGGAGTCTCCAGAGTCCGTTATTCCATCTGTATGATCATATGTACCCACGGTTTAGCTCCCACTTGTAAGTGAGAACATGCAGTACTGGACTCCCTCCCTTCCTCCCTGCTTCCCTTCCTCTCTTCTTCTTCCTCCTCCTCCTCCTCCTCTTCTTCCTCCTCCTCCTCCTCTTCCTCCTCCTCTTCTTCCTCCTCCTCCTCTTCCTCCTCCTCTTCCTCCTCCTCCTTTCTTCTTTCTTCTTCCTCTTCTCTCCTTCTTTCTTCTTTTCTTTGACTGAGTCTCACTCTGTCACCCAGGCTGGAGTGCAGTGGTACAATCTCAGCTCCCTGCAACCTCCGCCTCCCAGATTCAAGCGATCCTCTCGCCTCAGCTTCCTGAGTAGCTGAGATTACAGGTGCACACCACCACACCTGGATAATTTTTTTATTTTTCGTAGGGACAGGGTTTTGCCATGTAGGCCAGGCTGGTCTTGAACTCCTGACCTTAGGTGATCTGCCCGCCTCGTGACTTTCTGTTTCTGAATTAGTTCATTGTTCCCACTTTTGAGCTATTACAAATAAAGCTTCCATGAACCTCTGAGCACAGGCATTTGTGTGGATTCAAGCTTTCATTTCTCATGGATAACCCTACAGATAGAACGGCTGGTCACATGTTGGGTATTTATTTAACTTTTAAGGAAACTACCAAATTGTATTCCAAAGTAGTAGCGACAGTTTATATTCCCACCAGCAGCATGTAAAATTCCAGTTGCTCAACATCCTCCCTAATACTGAGTATAGTCTGTCTGTTAAATTTAGGCCCTTTTAATGAGCACGTACCGGCATCTCACTGTGCCTTCACTTGCACTTCCCTGTGACCACTCATGGCGTTGAACATCTTCCACCTGCTTAGTTTTCATTTGTGCATCTTTTGTTAAGTCTTTATTCAAATATTTTGCCCTTGTTAAACATTCTGCTTGTCTCACTGTTGAGTTATAAGAGATCTTCATCTATTCTGGATATACATCATTAGATATATAATTTGCAAATATTTTCTTCCCATCTGTGGTTTGCCTTTTCAGTTTTTAAATCGTACCTTTGAAAAGCAAGTTTTTCATTTTGATGAAGTCTAACCTTTTTTTTTTTTTTTTTTTTTTTTGAGACAGAGTCTCGCTCTGTGATTCTCCGGTCTCAGCCTTCCGAGTAGCTGGGGCTACAGGTGTGAGCCACCACGCCTGGCTAATTTTTGTATTTTGTTTTGTATTTTCGTTTTACCATGTTGGTCAGGCTGGTCTTGAACTCTTGACCTCAACTGATCCACCTGCCTTGGCCTCTGGAAGTGCTGGGATTACAGGCGTGAACCACCGTACCCAGCCTATGTATCTATTTTCTTTGCCTGAACCAAACTGTCTTGGTTCCTGCGAGTTTATAAGCTTTGAAATCAGGTAGGGTAATACCTTTAGCTTTGTTCTTCTTCTTGTCCTTCTTTCCTTCCTTCTCTTTCTTCTACACCTACTTCTCCATCTCCTTCTCCAGGCACCAGATACTGCAACCCCAGATTAATGAGTGGAATGGACAGAATAAACACCTATTCTATTTGCTTGCTCTAGACACCCATTTAATATATTGTCCTCGAATAGAGGACATATCAAATACTAAGCTGGTAATATAGACTACACTTTGTCTTTACCAAAAGCCTGAGAAAGAATTGTTCTTTTCTTAAAAAAAACAAAAAACAAAAAAAAACAAAAAAAAACTGCTTCTGGCTGGGTGAGGTGGCTCACGCCTGTAATCTCAACACTTTTGAGAGGTTGAGGCAGGCGGATCACTTGAGGTCAGGAGTTCAAGGCCAGCCTGGCCAACATGGTGAAAACTCCGTCTCTACTAAACACAAAAATTACCTGAGTGTGGTGTCAGACGCCTGTAATTCCAGCTACTCGGGAGGCTGAGGCAGGAGAATCACTTGAACCCGGGAGGCAGAGGTTCCCGTGAGCCAAGATTGTGTCACTGCACTCCAGCCTGGGCAACAGAGAAAGACTCCACCTCAAAAATAAACAAATAAACAAATAATAAAAAATTGCAACCGAGCACAGTGCCTCATGCCTGTAATCCCAGCACTTTGGGAGGCTGAGGTGGGTGGATCACCTGATGTCAGGAGTTCAAGACCAGTCTGGCCAACATGACAAAACCCTGTTTCTACTAAAAATACAAAAATTAGCCAGGTGTGGTGGCGCATGCCTGTAATCCCATCTACTGGGGAGGCTGAGGTGGGAGAATCTCTTGAACTCGGGAGGCAGAGCTTGCAGTGAGCTGGGATCACACCACTGCACTCCAGTCTGGGTGACACAGCAAGACTCCATCTCAAAAAAAAAAAAAAGAAAGCTTCTCTGGGTCCTCCATATTTCCATATAAATTTTAATATCACATTGTCAATTTATGTAAAAAAGCCTTGAATTTCTTAGGGGGTTGTGTTAACGCTATAGATCAATGTGGGAAAATTTGACATCGTAACAATTGCTATGGATTGAATGTCTTTGCCTGCCTCCCAAATTTATATGTTGAAACCTGATACCCAATGTGGTGGTATTTGGATGAGGGGACTTTGGGAGATGATAAGGTCATGAGGATAGAGCCCACATAGACGGGATTCGTGCCCTTACAACAGAGACCCCAGAGAGCTCCCTCACTCCTTCTGCTACGTGAGGACACAATAAGAAGACAGCTGTCTGTGAACCGGGAAGCCAGCCCTCGCCAGATACCAAATCTGCTGCTGCCTCAATCTTATACTTACCAGCCTCCGGAACACAAGAGATAAACGTTTGCTGTTTAAGCCACCTAATGTCTATTGCTGTAGCAGCCCAAACAGATTAAGACAATCATACTGAATCTTCCAATTCATAAATCAGATATATGTTTGCCAATTCAGAAATGTGGTATATTAATTGAAATCTTTAATTTCTCTCAGCAACATTTTGTAGTTTTCAGCGTTAAAAATTTTAACATCTTTTGTTACATTTTTTCCTAAGCATTCCATGTTCTTTAGCACTATTGTAAATTATTTTTTAATAATTATTTGATGCCATTACATAATACAAATGATTTTATTTTTATTTTTTTGTAGAGAGAGGGTTTTGCCACATTGTTAAGGCTGGTCTTGAACTTGTGAGCTCAGGCAATCTTCCCACCTCTGTCTCCCAAAGTTCTGGGATTACAGGCATGAGCCACGGCTCCCAACCAAGAATACAAATCATTTTAATATAGCAGTGTTGTATCCCGTGACCTTGACAAATTCATTTATTAGTTCTAGAAGATTTTTCGTAAATTTCTTGGGATATTATACAGAAGCAATCATAAACTTTGCAAATAAATATAATTGTACTTATTTCTGTCTTAAAAAAATTTACTTTAAAAAATAATAATAAAAAATAAAAAAATAAAAAAAAATTACTTTAAGTTCTGAGATACATGTGCAGAGCGTGCAGGTTTGTTACATAGGTATACACGAGCCAGAGTGGTTTGCTGCACCCATCAACTCGTCATCGAGGTTTTAAGCCCTGCATGCATTAGGCATTTGTCCTAACGCTCTCCCTCCCCTTAGCCCCCACCCCCCGACGCGCCCCGGTGTGTGATGTTCCCCTCCCTCTGTCCATGTGTTCTCATTGTACAACTTCCACTTACGGGTGAGAACATGCGGTGTATGGTTTTCTGTTCCTGGGTTAGTTTGCTGAGGATGATAGCTTCCAGCTTCATCCACGTCCCTGCAAAGGACATGAACTCATTCTTTTTCATTGCTGCATTTACTTTATGTATGTATGTATGTATGTATGTATTGAGACAGAGTCTCCCTTTGTCTCCCAGGCTGGAGTGCAGTGGCATAATCTTGGCTCACTGCAACCTCTACCTCCCGGATTCAGCGATTCTCCTGCCTCAGCCTCCCAAGTAGCTGGGATTACAGGTGCCCACCACCAAACCTGGCTAATTTTTGTAATTTCAGTAGAGACGGGGTTTCGCCATGTTGGACAGGCTGGTTTCGAACTCCTGATCTCAAGTGATCCGCCCACCTTGGCCTCCCAAAGTGCTGGGATTACAGGCATGAGCCGCCGCGCCCGGCCCAATTACACCTATTTCTGATCATTATACCTTTTCTTTCTTTTTCTAATCTTATCGCATTGGCTAGGGCTTTCCGAACAATGTTGAAAAGGTGGTGAGAGGAAAGTGGAGTGAGATGCTCAAGTAGAACCCTCCAGCAATCATCCCCCACCCCCGCCTCCCCCGCCCAGGACCACAAAACGGAAAACTCCCAAGGTGAGAAAGCACCTTCATAAGAACCAAAAATCAGATGAACAGTTGCAGCATCTGGTTTTCATATCATCTCAAGAAAAGAGGCGCTGGAGAGAACAGGAAAGACGGTCTCGAAATGCTGACATCACCCATCTCCTATCCCACGGCACGGAGAGAACCCGTGTGCTGGTGGAGGTAGAGCACGCTGATGACAGCGCTTCGCGTTGGTAGTCGGTGCTGCCCAGTCACAGTGGAAAGCAACACAGGGCAGCACTCACAGGCACGGCATTTACACCAGCCCTCGCAAAGCCAAATCCTCAGTCCCAGTGGTGTGAACCTGAGTTCTAGCAAACCACACGCTGCCGGCTAAAGGGCTCTGGAGTCCTAAATAAACTTGAAAGGCAGCCTAGGCCACAGGGATTGCACTTCCTGGAAACGCTCTGGAGCCAGTGGACTTGGGGTGCCCGTGACCCAGTGAGACAGCAGCGGGGGCAGCCCAGGGAGTGCTTGCGTCAACCCTCACCCACCCCCAGGCTGGCAGCTCACGGCGCTGGGAGAGACTCCTTCCTTCTACTGGATGAGCGGAGAGAGGAGGATAAAGAGGACTCTGTCTTTCCGCTTCGTACCAGCTCAGCCACAGAAAAATAACTCATCCAGCGGCGTCCTGAGGCTCCCTGTCCTAGGCGCCAGCTCCTGGATAACATTTCCAGACACATGCCGGGCCAGAAGGAAACCTGCGGCCTGGAAGGAAAGGTCCCGTCCCGGCAGCATTCTTCACCTCCTGACTAAACAGTCCTTGGTCCTTAAATAAATACCAGCAGTCCAGGCAGTGCTCGCCACGGGCCCTGCGTGAGACTCAGAGCCTTCCTGGCTTTAAGTGGGACCCAGCACATCTCCAGCGGCGGTGGCCACAGAGAGAGGCTCCTTCTCCTTGAGGAAAGCGAGAGAAGAGTGAAGAGGACTTTGTCTTGCGAGGGGGGTGCCAGCTCAGCCACAGTAAATAAAGCACCAGGAGCCTCCTGAAGTCCCAGATGCCGGGCCTTAGGTCCTGGATGGCATTTCCGCACCTGCTCTGGACTGGAAGGGAATCTGCCACCCTGAAGAGAAAGACACAAGCCTGGCCGCATTTGCCACCTGCTGACTAAGAGCCCTGGGGCTTGAAAGAAATATCGGTGGTGGCCGAGTGGCGGTGGCTCAAGCCTGTAATCCCTAGCACTGGGAGGGCGAGGCAGATTGGATCTGAGGTCAGGAGATCCCGAGAACTCATCCTGGCTAACTCCTGGTGAAACTCCGTCCCTAAAATACAAAAAGCTGGGCAGAGGTGGGCCTGTAGTGGCTACTCGGGAAGAGCTGAGGCAGGAGAATGGCATAAACCCGGGGAGGCGGGCTTGCAGTGAGCTGAGATCCGGCCACTGCCTCCAGCCTGGGCGACAGAGGCTGAGACTCCGTCAAAATATCGGTGTGGTAGCCGAAGCAGTTCTTACCCGCGGGCGGGGTGAGTAGTGGCCAGCGGAGAACCTTATCTTGAGGAAGGAGAGGGAAGAGTGAAAAGGACTCTGTTTTTAACTCGGGTGTCAGCACACCCACAGTGAAATCAAGCACCAAGTAGATTCCAAAACTTCCCAATTCTAGGCCCTAGCTCCTGGAAAGCATTTCGAGATTCACCCTGGTTTCTAGACGCGCCCTGGGCAGAAGGGAACCCGCCGCCCTGAAAGGAAAGAGACAAGCCTGGCTGCGTTCACCTCCTGGCTGCATTCACCAAAGAGCACCTGGGCCTTAAACAAACCTCAGTGGGAGTGAAGCCACAGTTGCCGCAAGCTGTAGCGGAGACCCAGGGCCGGGCTGGCTTCAGGTCTATCGGTGGGAGTGTGAAGCCACAGTTACTACCAGGCTGTGGCAGAGACAGGGCCGGGCTGGCTTCAGGTCTGACCCAGCATGGTCCTGAGGAGAGAGGCCATTTCTCTTACCGTCTCCTGTCTCTGAAGAGAAGGAGGAAGTAAAAGCTGAAAAACAACAGGACTGAAGTCAGTGGGAAGGCCGGCCGGCGCCACTGATGACCAGGCCTGCAGTTAAAAGATTAACCCCCGACTCCGACCACATGTGCTATCTGTAGGTGTTAATCAATCACGACCCTGCCACGTGGACCCCTTCAAGTTGTAAGCCCTTAAAAGGGCCGGGAACTCTTTCTTCCAGGAGCTCGGTTCTTGAGACGTGAGTCTGCCAACACTCTGGGCCAAATAAAGCCTCTTCCTTCTTTAATCCACTGTCTGAGGGGTTTTGTCTGCAGCTCATCTTGCCACAGTCCCAGTGCTAGTGGCCGTGGGAGTGCTTGTGTCGCCCTCCCCTAACTCCAGACAGCTCAGCATGGAGAGAGACTCCGTTTGTTTGGGGGAAAGTGAAGGAAAAGAACAAGAGGCTCCACCTGGTAATGCAGGGAATTCTCCCAGATCTTTCTTGAGACCACCAAGGTGGTGCCTTTATGAGTCTGCCAGAGTCATGGTGTTACTGGGCTTGAGACCACCAAGGTGGGGCCTCTATGAGTCTGCCAGAGTCATGGTGTTACTGGGCTTGAGGTGCCTCTAATGCAGATATGACTGCAGTGACCAAAGACTTAGATCACAACCCTCAATTCCCTTTGAACACCAGGAAAGCCTTCTCAAGAAGGATGGGAGGCTGGGTGGCTCAAGCCTGTAATCCCAGCACTTTGGGAAGCCAAGGTGGGTGGATCACCTGAGGTTGGGAGTTCGAGACCAGCCTGACCAACATGGAGAAACCCCATCTCTACTAAAAATACAAAATTAGCTGGGTGTGGTGGTGCATGCCTGTAATCCCAGCTATTCAGGAGGCTGAGGCAGGAGAATCACTTGAACCCGGGAGGTGGAGGTTGCCGTAAACTGAGATCATGCTGCTGCACCCCAGCCTGGGCAACAAGAGCAAAACTCCATCAAAAAGAAGAAGAAGAAGAAGAAGAAGAACAGACCCAAACATGGTGGCTCATGCCTATAATTCCAGCACTTTGGGAAGCCAAGGAGGGAGGATCACTTGAATCCATGAGCTCGAGACCAGCCTGGGCAACATACTGAGACCCTGTGTCTACAAAAAATATAAAACTCAGTTGGACATGGTGGCACGTGCCTGTAGTCCCAGCTACTTGGGAGGCTGAGGTGAGGGGATTGCTTGAGCCCAGGAGGCTGAGGCTGCAGTGAGTCATGATCATGCCATTGCACTCCAGCCTGAGTGGCAGAGTGAGACTCTGTCTCAGAAAAAAGAAACAAACAAAGAAAGATGGGTACACACAAGCACAGACTGTGGAGATTACAATAAATAATTCTTTAATGCCCAGGCATAGACCAACATCCACAAGCATCAAGAGCATCCATGAAAACATGACCACACAAAATGAACTAAAGAAGACATGAGTGACCAATCTCACTGTGACAGAGGTATGTGAACTTTCAGAGAAAAAAGTCAAAATGGCTGTTTTGAGGAAGCTCAATGAAACGCAAGACAACACAGAGAAGGAATTCAGAATCGTATCAAATACATTTAACAAAGAGATTGAAATAATTTTTAAAAATCAAGCAGAAATTCTTGACCTGAAAAATGTAATTGACATACTGAAGAATGCATCAGATCTCTTACCAGCAGAACTGATCAAGCAGAAGAAAGAATTAGTGAGGTTGAAAGCAGGCTATTTGAAAATACGCAAGAAAAATTTCTTTTTTCTTGAAAAAGAAAAAAGAATAAAAAACTATAAAGTGAGAAATAAAATAAAAACAATAAAGGACAACTACAAGATCTAGAAAATAGCCTCAGAAGAACAAATTTAAGCATTAGAGGAGGTAAAGAGAGAGATCAGGATAGAAAATCTATTTAAAGAGATAGTAACAGCTCCCAAACCTGTCAATATTCAAATACAAGAAGATTATAGAATACCAAGTAGATTTAGCCCAAAGAAGACGACCTCAAAGGCATTTAATAATCAAACTCCCAAAAGTCAAGGGTGAAGAAATAATTCTGAAGGCAGAAAGAGAAAGGAAACAAGTAACTTATAAGGAGCTCCAGTATATCTTGCAGCAGACTTTTCAGTGGAAACCTTATAAGCCAGGAGAGAGTGGCATGACATATTTAAAGAGCTGACGGAAAAAAAACTTTCATCCTAGAATAGCATATCCAGTGAAAATATTCTGAGGTCAGGAGTTTGAGACCAGGCTGGCCAACATGGTGAAACCCCATCTCTAGTAAAAATACAAAAATTAGATGGGTGTTGTGGCATGAACCTGTAATCCCAGCTACTCGGGAGGCTGAGGCAGGAGAATCACTTGAACCCAGAAGGTGGAGGTTGCAGTGAGCTGAGATCGCGCCACTGCACTCCAGTCTGGGCGACAGAGTGAGACTGTCACAAAAACATAATAATAGTAATAATAAAAGAAAAAGGCAAAAATTCAAACAACTAAACAGAAACTGGGCAAAAGAACTGAACCAGCCCTCCACAGAAGAGGAGATGTGGAGGAACGGCTAATGAAAACACGAAGAGGGGCTCAGCCTAACAGGGGGAGAGATCACGTGACACCCACCAGACTGGCAGAAATCCCACAACCCAATCAATGCCAGTGTTGGGGAGAATGGAGAGTAGCAGGAACACCAGGCACTGCTAAGAACGGTTATGAAATATATTTTTGTTACGCTTGTATATAAAAGGGTGTGTATTGGGGGTTATGAGGAAAATTACATTTCTTACCTGGGATGAAATTTTAAAACTTGAAAGCTACTGACCCGAAGAAACTTGCACGTGTGTATAAAAGAAATGCCCAAGAATGTTCCCAGCAAAACACAGTCCTAAGGGCTCCAACCTGGCCAAACACTCACCCACAGGGACATGAAGACATTTCCCACACTCCCCTCAGACGACGGGAGAGCACGCAGCAATGAAAATGAACCACGTCAGTGTGGGTGGGTCTCAGGGGAGAATGGAGACGGGAGATCACACAATGACAATGAACCACGTCAGTGTGGGTGGGTCTCAGGGGGAGAATGGAGATGGGAGATCACGCAGCAGTGAAAATGAACCACGTCAGTGTGGGTGGGTCTCAGGGAGAGAATGGAGACGGGAGATCACACAATGACAATGAACCACGTCAGTGTGGGTGGGTCTCGGGGAGAATGGAAGACAGAAACAGGCATCGAGCAGATGCTCAGAGCCGCGCAGTGTAGGAGCAGCCATGCAGGAGAATTTCCTCACATCAAAGTTCAAAACTATAGTCGAGGCAACAGAGCAAGACCCTGCCTCAAAAAGAAAACAGAAAGTTCAAAAACTAAATTGCATATTTTTTAGGTGTTTAGGGATGTATGCATACACGGTGAAAGAAACGTACTGTGAAGAAACGTACGGGAACAATAAAGACGAAAGCAGGAAGTGAGTCCCTCTGTAGGAGAAGGGAAGGGACTGGGACTCAGGCAGGGCCTCCAGGGAGCATCCAAAGTTATGTCTCTTCAGATTCTATTCCCTAAACCTGGCAGAGATCCTCTGTGTCCAATGTGTCAATATTCTTTATACCTCACCCATATTTTACAAATGCTTTATTTCTATTCAATATTTAGAAGACAGTTATAAACAAGATGCATTAAATAGCAAGATGGCCGATGAACCTCAGGAAGGAACATCCATGAGGTTCCATGAATGGAACCTCACCATGGATACGCTTGTGATCAAGGGCCTGGTCTCCCCTCAAGGCACAGTCAGAGAGCAGAGGCCGCACCATCATAGCAGGGGAGCAGGAGCAGCTGGGACAGGGTCCTTCTGTGAACCTGCTGCATCGCCAGGCTGTGCGAACAGACTCAGCTGCCAGAACTCACAGAACATCAGTATCAGCACCGAAACCTCACAGGAAAAACGGTAAGTTCTAAGTTTCTCCATTAATAGTAACTCTCAGATTAATCTCTGTCATCCATCACTTCTCCAAGAAATAACTTTTTATAGCTTTGCATGGGTCTATTTTTCAATTTATATTTTATTTTACTGATTGAAAAGATAAATATTGTGTGGTGTGTGATTTTGTCTCTGTCAGTCAGGATAATCATAGTTTTACTTCTATTATTATTATACCAACATCACTTAGGTTTTTTTAAGCTTTTCAATTCCGGGGGGTATTAATCAGGGTCTTTCTGTCTCGTGAGACAGAAAACAAATCCAAACTGTGTAAAATAAAAAGGAATGTATTGATCACAAGGACTGAGAAGCTCCCAGGCTTAACTTGCTTGGGATTCAGCTACATGTACAGTTTCAAGTGGGGTCCTGTAACACACTCTCTCTCTCTCTCTCTCCTTCCCCAACATCGGCTCCATGTTTAGCTCCACGAACTTCAGACTTAAACAGCATCACTGGCTCCTGCCCAGGATTCCAGCTCCATGAACCTCAAACTAGAACACCAGCCCGGCTTCTCCGCAGGTCTCCAGCTCCAAAACCTAAGACATCAGTGGCAGTACAAACACCTCCCAGGGACTCCAGCTCCGGGACCCTCAGACTTCAACCACAGCACCAGCTCTTCCCCAGATCTCCAGCTCCATGACCCTCAGACTTAAAAAAACAGCAGCACCAGCTCATCCGTGAATCTCCAGCTCCACGATCCTCCAACAAGAAACACACCAGCTCCTCCCCGGGTCTCCGGCTGAATGACCCTCAGACTAGACCAACACCACTCACCCCTGGATCTCCAGCTCCGCAAACCTCACACTAGAGCAGAAACACCAGCTCCTCTGCGGGTCTCCAGCTTTACAACCTAAGACATCAGTGGCAGCTCCGGCTCCTCCCAGGGGCTCAAGCTCCGGGTCCCTCAGACTTGAACCGCAGCACCAGCTCTTCCCCGGATCTCCAGCTCCATGACCTTCAGACTTAAACAACAGAAGGACCAGCTCCTCCCTGGGTTTCCAGCTCCATGACCCTCAACGAGAACACCATCAGCTCCTCCCTGGATCTCTAGCTGCACGAAACTCACACTAGACACCAACTCCGGCTCCTCCGCAGGTCTCCAGCGCCACAGCCTAAGACATCAGAGGCAGCACTGGCTCCTCCCATAGATTCCAGCTCCGGGACCCTCAGATTTGAACCACAGGACCACCTCCTCCCCAGGTCTCCAGCTGCAGGGCCCTGAAACGAGAATATCAGCTCCTCCCTGGGTGTCTAGCTGCACGCCCCTCAAACTAGAACATCAGCTTTGTCCCGGGTCTTCAGCTGCACGACACTCAAACTAGAAAAACAACAGCTCCTCCCTGGGTCTCCAGCTCTACAACCGTCAAACTAGAACAACATCAGCTCCTCTCCAAGTCTCCAGCTCCACGGCTCTCAAATTAGAACATCAGCTCCTTCCCAGGTCTCCAGTTGCACGACCCTCAAACTAGAAAAACACCAGTTCCTCTCTGGGTCTCCAAGCTCCATGACCCTCAATCTAGAGCAACATCAGCTCCTCCTCGGGTCTCCAGCTGCATGATGCTCAAACTAGAAAAACAGCAGCAAACAAAAAAATTCACTTGGTTTTTCTAGTTTGAGGTTCGTGCAGCTGGACACCCAGGAAGGAGCTGATTTTCATCTATTTTGAGGGTCGTGGAGATGGACACCCAGGGAGGATCTGGTGTTTTTCTAGTTTGAGGGTCGTAGAGCTGGACACCAAGGGAGGAGGTACTGTTGTTCTAGTTTGAGGGTCGTGGAGCTGGACACCCAGGGAGAAGCTGGTGTTTTTCTAGCTTGAGGGTTGTGGAGCTGGACATCCAGGCAGAACAGTGTTGTTCTAGTTTGAGGATGTTTGAGGGCAGGCTGCACGACCCTCAAATTAGAAAAACACTAGCTCCCCCTAGGTCTCCAGCTCCACAAACCTCACACTAGAAAAACATCAGCTTATCCCCGGATCTCCAGCTTCACGACCCTCAGACTTAAAGAAGAGCAGCACCAGCTCCTCTCCAGGTCTCCAGCTCCACGAACCTCAAAATAGGAAAACAGATCCTCCCGGTGTCTCCAGCTCCACGATCCTCTGATCATAAAAACATTAGCCCCTCCCCAGGTCTCCAGGTGCAGGAGCCTCAAACTTGAACATCAGCTCCTCCTGGTGTCTCCAGCTCCATGACCCACTGATCAGAAAAACATCAGCTCCTCTCTGGGTCTCCAGCTCCATGACCCTCAATCTAGAAAATCAGCTCCTCCCTGAGTGTCCAGCTGAAAGACCCTCAACGGGAACAATACCAGCTCCTCCCCGAATCTTCAGCTGCACAACCCTCAATCTAGAACATCAGCTCCTTCTCCGGGTCTGCAGCTGCAAGACTTTCAAACTAGAACATCAACTCCTCTCTGGGTCTCCGGTTCCATGACCTACTATCTAGAACATTAGCTCCTCCCTGAGTCTCCAGCTGAAAGACCCTCAACGCGATCAACATCAGCTCCTCCCTGAGTCTTCAGCTGCATGAACCTCAATCTAGAACATCACCTCCTCTCCAGGTCTACAGCTGTAGGGGCCCTCAATCTAGAACATCAACTTCTCTCCGGGTCTCCAGCTGTAGGGCCATCAAACGAGAACATCAGTTCTCCCGGCTCAGCTGCACGAACCTCAATCTAGAACATCAGCTCCTCTCCGGGTCTGCAGCTGCAAGACTTTCAAACTAGAACATCAACTCTCTGGCCCTCCGTTCCATGACTCACAATTCCAGAACATTAGCTCCTTGGAAAGTCTCCAGCTGAAAGACCCTCAACGCGAACAACATCAGCTCCTCCCTGGGAGTTCCTCCTCAGCTGCATGAACCTCAATCTAGAACATCACCTCCTCTCCAGGTCTACAGCTGTAGGGCCCTCAATCTAGAACATCAACTTCTCTCCGGGTCTCCAGCTGTAGGGCCATCAAACGAGAACATCAGCTCCTCCCCGGGTCTTCAGCTGCACGAACCTCCATCTAGAACATCAGCTCCTCTCCGGGTCTCCAGCTCCATGACCCACAATCTAGAACATCAGCTCCTCCCTGAATCTCCAGTTGAAAGACCCTCAATGTGAACAACATCAACTCCTCCCTGAGTCTTCAGTTGCACGATCCTCAAACTAGAACATCAGCTTCTCCACTGGTCTCCAGCTATAGGGCCTTCAAATTAGAACATCATCTCCTCCTAGTCTTCAGCCACCTAACCCTCACCCAGAACATCGCCTCCTTCTCTGGGCCCGCTGCAGCTGCAAGACCTCATCCACATCAGCTCCTCCCCTGCCCCCAGCCTCCATGACCTTCACCCAGAACATCAGCTTTCCCCGGAGTCTCTAGCTGAAAGACCTCAATGCGTAACAACATCAGCTCCTCACTCAAGCCTCAGCTGCACAACCTCAAACTGAACATCAGCTCCTCTCCGAATCTCCACCTGCACAACCTCACCTATAGGAACACCTGCTCCTCCCGTCTGCAGCTGCACTCCAACCTCAAACCAGAACATCAGTTCCTCCCCTCGGCCCTGCCAGCTGCACGCACTCCTCACCCAGGAACATCCGGCCTCCTCCCCCAGGTCTCCAGTCTGACCTACACCCAGAACACCAGCTCCTCCCTGAATCTCCAGTTGAAAGACTCCTCACGTGAACAACATCAACCCTCCCTGCCCCAGTTCGCATCGCATCCCTCAAACCAGAACATCAGCTTCCTCCACCGTCCTTCAGCCATGGGGCCTTCCAAATTCAGAACATCAGCTCCTCCCCGATCTCCAGCTGCACACCTTCACCCAGAACATCCTCTGCCCGCAGCTGCACGAACCTCAAACTAGAACATCAGCTCCTCCCAGGGCCTCAGCCACCAACCCCACCCAGAACAGCCTCTGCCCGCAGCTGCAAGACCCTCAAACTACAACATCAGCTCCTCCCTGGGTCTCCAGCTCCATGACCCCACCTAGAACATAGCTTTTCCCTGAGTTCCCAGTTGAAAGAGACTCCTAATGCAAACATCAGCTCCTCCCCCCGAATCTCCAGCCGCACAACCTCACCCAGAACATCTTCTTCCTCTCCGGCCCGCAGCCGCACCCAACCTCAACCAGAACATCAGCTCCCTCCCTGCCCCCCACCCACGACCCACACCCAGAACATCAGCTCCTCCCTGAGTCTCCAGCTGAGCATCCCTCAACGCCAACAACATCAACTCCTCCCCTGAGCCCTTCAGCCGTGCATGACCAAACTGAACACCATCAGCCCTCCCACCCCCACCTGCACAACCTTCACCTAGAACACCTGCCCTCCTCGGTCTTCAGCTGCACGCACCCTCACCCAGAACATCCGCCTCCTCCCCCAGGTCTCCAGCTCCTCCATGACCCACAATCTAGAACATCAGCTCCTCCCGAATCTCCAGTTGAAAGCACCCTCACGCGTAACAACATCAACTCCCTCCCTGAGGCCCTCAGCCGCACCATCCTCAAACCAGAACATCAGCTTCTCCACCGGTCCCCAGCCAGGGGCCTTCAAATTAGAAACATCAGCCTCCCCACCCTCCCCGCACACCTTTCAACCTAGGAACATCCACCCTCCCCGGCCCTCAGCCGCACCTAACCCCACCCAGAACATCAGCCCCTCTCTGGCCCCCAGCTGCACCATCCTCAAACCAGGAACATCAGCCCTCTCTGGCCCGTAGCTGCAAGACTCCCTCAACCACAACATCAGCTCCTCCCCCCGCCTGGCTCCACACACCCCTGCACCCAGAACATCAGCTTTTCCTGAGTCTCCAGCTGAAAGACCCTCAACGTAACATCATCAGCCTTCCTCCCCTGAGTCTCAGTTGCATAACCTCAAACGGGAAATTATTCTGCCCTTCTCCGGGTCTGCAGCTGCACGAACCTCAAACTAGAACATCAGTTTCCTCCTGGCTCGTGCTGCATGAACTCACCTGTGAACATCTGCTCCTCTCCGGCTCCCCAGCTCCATGACCCACACGAACATCGCCTCCTGAGTCTCCAGCGCCAGAAAGACCTCAACGTGAACAAACATCGCTCTCCCTGAGTCTTCAGTTGCACGATCCTCAAACTGGAACATCAGCTCCTCCCCGCATCTCCAGCTGCACAACCTTCAATCTAGAACATCCGCTCCTCCCCGGGTCTGCAGCTGCACCCACCTCACCCAGAATATCAGCCCCTCCCCGGCCCGCAGCTGCACGACCACCTAGAACATCAGCTCCTCTCCGGGTCTCCAGCCCATGACTCCACACCTAGAACAACATCAGCTCCCTCCCTGAGTCTCCAGTTGAAAGCATCTCAACACTAACAACATCAACTCTCCCCTGAGTCTCAGCTGTACTTTTGTCTCAAACCAGAACATCAGTTCTCTCTGGCCTGCAGCCAAGCATCTCAAACTACAACATCAGCTCCTCCCCGGTCTCCAGCTCCATGACCCTCAATCTAGAACATTAGCTTTTCCCTGAGTCTCCAGCTGAAAGACCCTCAATGCAACAACATCAGCTCCTCCTGGAGTTCTCCTCAGCCCACCCTCAAACTGGAACATCAGCTCCTCCCCACCCCCACCTGCACAACCTTCACCCAGAACATCCGCTTCTCCCCCTCGGCCCGCAGCCGCACCCACCCTCACCCAGAACATCAGCCCTCTCCCGGCCTTCAGCTGCACCACTCCCTCACCTATAACATCAGCTCCTCTCCGGTCTCCAGCTCCATGACCCACAATCTAGAACATCAGCTCCTCCCTGAGTCTCCAGTTGAAAGACCCTCAACGCGAACAACATCAACTCCTCCCTGAGTCTTCAGTTGCACGACCCTCAAATCCAGAAGCCTCCACTGGTCTCAGCCAGGGCTCTCAACAGAACATCAGCTCCTCCCCGAGTCTTAGGCTGCATGACCCTCAAATTAGAACATCTGCTCCTCTCTGGGTCTCCAGCTCCATGACCCTCAATCGAGAACATCAGCTCTTCCCCGGGTCCTCAGCTACACGAACCTCAATCTAGAACATCAGCTCCTCTCTGCCCGCAGCTGCAAGACCCCAACCATAAATATCAGCCTCCCTCCTGGCCCCAGCTCCATGACCCTCAATCTAGAACATCAGCTTTTCCCTGAGTCTCCAGCTGAAAGACCCTCAATGCGAACAACATCAGCTCCTCCCTGAGTCTTCAGCTGCACAATCCTGAAACTGGAACATCAGCTCCTCCCCGAATCTCCTGCTGCACAACCTTCAATCTAGAACATCCGCTCCTCTCCTGGTCTGCATCTGCATGAACCTCAAATTAGAACATCAGCTCCTCCCCGGGTCTTCAGCTGCACGAACCTCACCTAGAAACATCAGCTCCCTTCTCCGGCTCCCCCAGCTGCATGACCTCACCTAGAACATCAGCTCCTCTCCGGGTCTGCAGCTCCATGACCCACAATCTAGAACATCAGCTCCTCCCTGAGTCTCCAGTTGAAAGACCCTCAATGCAACAACATCAACTCCTCCCTGAGTCTTCAGTTGCACGATCCTCAAACTAGAACATCAGCTTCTCCACTGGTCTCCAGCTATAGGGCCTTCAAATTAGAACATCAGCTCCTCCCCGAGTCTTAGGCTGCATGACCCTCAAATTAGAACATCTGCTCCTCTCCGGGTCTTCAGCTCCATGACCCTCAATCGAGAACATCAGCTCCTCCCCAGGTCTTCAGCTGCATGAACCTCAATCTAGAACATCAGCTCCTCTCCGGGTCTCCAGCTCCATGACCCACAATCTAGAACATCAGCTCCTCCCTGAGTCTTCAGTTGCACGACCCTCAAACTGGAACATCAGCTCCTCTCCAGGTCTCCAGTTGCACGAACCTCAATCTAGAACATCAGCTCCTCTCCGGGTCTGCAGCTCCATGACCCTCAAACTGGAACATCAGCTCCTCCCTGAGTCTTCAGCTGAACGACCCTCAAACTAAAAAACACCAGCTCCTCCCCAGGTCTCCAGCTGCGCGACCCTCCAATTAAAATAACACCAGCTCCTCCCGGGTCTCCAGCTGAATGATCCTCAAACTAGAACTCCTCTCCCACCGAGATATCCAGCTCCACGACCCTCACAGAGGAACAGCCACCCCGGCTCCTTCACTGTCTTCAGCTCCACAACCTAAGACATCAGTGGCAGCACCAGTGCCTCCCCGGACCTCCAGCTCAATGACTCTCATAGACTTAAAAGGCAGCATTGGCTCCTCCCCAAGGCTCCAGCTCCACCACCCTCAGATGTGAACAGCAGTAGCACCAGCTCCTGTCCAGGGCTTCAGCCCCGTGACCCTCCCTGAACAATCCCTTCTCGTGAAATTCAGCAGTCAAGAAAACTGCAGCAGAAGTAAATGAATAAATGTTTTGTTTTCAAATCGATGTCTCTTTTATGTTCATGAGTTAACTTTTCTACTTGCCATTAACCTTGCAATCTACTTAAGTCCAATGTGAGATAGAAACACACCATTTGAAATCATGTTTAAAAATTGAGTAATTTTTAAAATACGATCACAGCTGTAGGGCCCTAGACGCGATCTTATTTCTTTCTGCCTGTGCAGAAGTCTTATGAAAATTCAAACTACGAATTCACTTTGTTGAGATTCCCAGAATATACATTAATCCCAAATGTTACTCCCCTCCTTAAAATATTTTAACATGTTCCCCATCACCCAAGCATAAATGCCAGCTCCCATCCACAGCCCGCAGTGCCCGGCACAGCCCTGCCCTCTGCCCTGGCCTCTGGTCTCCCCTCTTACACGCCAGCACCCATCCACAGCCCACAGTGCCCGGCACAGCCCTGCCCTCTGCCCTGCCCTCTGCTGTGGCCTAAGGTCTCTCCCCTGTGCCCTTCCCTTCCCACCGGACAGGCCTCTGTCCGTTCCTCAAACCGCACAGGCTCAGGCCTGACTCTGGGCCTTTGCCCTGTGTGCCCTCTGCCTGGGGTGCCTTTCCCGGGCTCCGCATCCTCCTCTCGACTCGCTCAGCTCCAGCCTGCTGGTCGCCCCTCGGGTGGATGAACACACGGTGTCCTCCCGCCCCACCGGCCTTTGCACAGGCTCTTCTCTGTGCCAGACACACTCCCCCTCTCACCATTGGGCTTTACTCTCTTTTTTTTTTTTTTTTTTTGAGACGGAGTCTGGCTCTGTCGCCCAGGCTGGAGTGAGTGGTGCGATCACGGTTCACTGCAAGCTCCGCCTCCCGGGTTCACGCCATTCTCCTGCCTCAGTCTCCCGAGTAGCTGGGACTACAGGCGCCGCCACCATGCCCGGCTAGTTTTTTTGTATTTTTAGTAGAGATGGGGTTTCACCGTGTGAGCCAGGATGGTCTCGATCTCCTGACCTCGTGATCTGCCCGCCTCGGCCTCCCAAAGTGCTGGGATTACAGGCGTGAGCCACCGCCCGGCCAGGGTTTACTCTCTAAATGCCATTCATCCTTGGAGTCTCCACTGAAATATCGCTCCCTGCCCACCCCCTCACTGGGACTTAACCTTGGTTCGGTTGCCAACCCCTGTCTCCTGACTCCAGGAAGCCGGATGCTATCCCAGCACTCGGAACTCCCCCCCACTGCCACATTTTGCACACCGGTGATTACTGTGTTAGGTTGGCACAGAAGTCATTGCGGTTTTTGCCATTACTATTAACGAACTGCGGCAGCGGCTCCTCCCTTTTTTGTGTGTGTCATTATTTTTAATGACTGCTGCACCAACCTGTTAGAATCATATGTATTTATTCATCCATCATCTGCCTTCCCCTCTAGAAAGGAAGCTCCATGAGAAGAGAGGCCAGATCTACTCAAATCACTCCAGCTTCTCAGCATACTGCTTGTCAATAATCATTTACCGACTGACTGACAGAGAAATGCCATCACTGTTGCTGGGATGAGGCACACGACATGCCCCTTTGAAAGCCACTGTCATGGACAGTTAGCATTTGCTCTCCACTCTTGCACCCGTGGCGTGGCTGGGCTTAGGCTGATCTAGTCTGGGCTTGACTCCAGGCTGAGGATGGGAACCATGTGTGCTCCACACGCCTCTCATCCTGCAGCCAGAGCCGCTGTTCCCTGGGGCATGCACATCTCATAGGGAAAATCAAGAGCCTTAGAGGGCAGGCCTGGCAGTGCCCGCACATTCCAGGCTTCTGCTTGTGCCGTGTCCGTGCAAATCTCGTGGCAGAAGCAAGTCACCCAGCCACGAGCAACACCTGTGGGATGGATAAGTCCGTCCACCCTCCCTCAGGCCCTGGCTAGGCTGCAACTGGGGGAGTGAACAGATGAAGCCCAACATTAAATCACCCACAGCAAGAAATGTCGGCCTCCGTGTCCCCACGCTGGAATCATTCTTCACCAGCGGGTTCGCCTGAGCTGACTTCCCTTTGCAATGGTGTCTGCAAGTTTAGGCCAATGCTGTTTCCCGCGGAGGACAGAGAAGCCTCAATCGGCCTCTGTCTGTTGGGAAGAACAAGATATTAGCGTGGCGCAAAACAACCGCAAGCCCCAGGGGTCTGCAGCCGGTGAGACAGGAGAAGGGCAGAAAACTGTGGGAGCTCAGGAAAGCTTGTGTCCCCAGCCCCGCCCCTGCGTCCCCAGCCCCCTCCCTTGCATGCCCCCATCTCTGCTTCCTTTCTTTCTTCCTCTGTCTCCCTCCCTTCCTTCCTTCCTTCTTTTCTTTCTTTTCTTTTCTTTTCTTTTCTTTCTCTTTCTTTCTTTCTTTCTTTCTTTCTTTCTCTTTCTTTCTTTCTTTCTTTCTTTCTTTCTTTCTTTCTTTCTGTCTCTCTCTCTCTCTCTCTTTCTTTCTTTCTTTTCTCTCTCTCCCTCCCTCCCTGCCTCCCTTCTTTCCTTTCTTTTTTTTTTTTTTTCTCAGGGTCTGGCTCTGTCATCCAGGCTGGAGTGCAATGGCATGATCTTGGCTTACTGCAACCTTCACCTCCCGGGCTCAAGCAATGCTCCCTCCTCAGCCTCCACAGTGGCTGGGACTACAGGTGCACGCCACCATACCCAGCAAATTTATTTTTTTTTTTTTTAGAGACAAGGTTTTGCCATGTTGCCCAGGCTGGTCTTGAACTCCTGAGCTCAAGCAGTCCTCCCACTTCAGCCTCCCAAAGGGTTGGGATTACAGGCGTAAGCCACCGAGTCCAGCCTGCTTCATTTTTCTTTACACTACTTGGAAACTTTTTCTTTCTTTTTGAGACGGAGTCTCACTCTGTCTCCTAGGCTGGAGTGCGTGGCATGATCTCGGTTCACTGCAATCTCTGCCTCCCTGGTTCAAGCGATTCTCCTGCCTCAGCCTCCTGAGCACCTGGGACTAGAGGCGTGCACCACCACACGTGGCTACACCTTGATCTCAGAGACTTCTGTGTGGGGAAAAGAAAGAGAGATCAGCCTGTTACTGTGTCTATATAGAAAGAAGTAGACATAAGAGACTCCATTTTGTTCTGTATTTGAGGTGCTGTTAATCTGTGACCCTACCCCCAACCTTGTCCTTGCAAGAGACATGTGCTGCGGTGACTCAAGGTTTAACGGATTTTGGGCTGTGCAGGATGTGTCTTTGTTAAACAAGTGCCTGAAGGCAGCTTGCTGGTTAAAAGTCATCACCATTCTCTTAATTTCAACTACCCAGGGACACGTACAAGCAGGGACCTCTGCCTAGGAAAGCTAGGTATTGTCCAGGGTTTCTCCCCATGTGATAGGCTGAAAAGGTTTATGGAGATGTTTGCATATGCATCTCAAGGCACAGCATTTTCCTTTAAACTTATTCATGTCACAGAGGTTTTTGTTCATATGTCTTACTGCCGATTTCCTCCCTACAATGATCCTATTGTCCTGCCACTCCCTTATCTTTAAGATGGTAAAGATAATTATCAATAAATACTAAGGGAACTCAGAGACCAGGCCGGTGTGGGTCCTCTGTAAGCTGAGCGCCGGTCCCCTGGGCCCACTTTCTCTTTCTCTATACTTTGTCTGTGTGTCTCATTTCTTTTCTCAAGTCTCTCGTTCCACCTAAGGAGAAACACCCACAGGTGTGGAGGGGCAGGCCACCCCTTCACTTCTGGCCTCCAGAACCGCGAGACAATAATAGGTTTCTATTGTGGAAGTCCCCAGTCTCTGGAACACTGTTAAGTAGCCCTGGGAAGCTGGCACAGAATCCGGCCGGCCCTCCTGGGCAAGCTGCTTCCTGCCAGGCTCTGGGGCGGGGGTGGCCTTTCACTGATCTCCTCCAGTGCTTGCCCCTGTTCCGACCTGTATTTTGGGAGTGTCTTTCGTCTTCCTAATGTTGATAGCCTCACACAGGTGGCGTCGTACTGGCATCCGAGAACCAGCACTCATGTGTGCAGTACTTTCAGAAATTAGTTATATTTCTGCATGGTCATGGTCATACTCATAAATCTAATTGGACTTCTTTTTTAAGAAAGTGAAACAAAGCCTGACTTCTCCATTGGCGTGTAGGCCTCAGTTCCCGGAGCTGTCCTGTAAGTTTCGTGAAAAAAGGTGCTTCTGACCTGTACATGGGATCTCTCGGCAGCTGCCTCATAGCCTGGGCTGTGGACAGCTCTAAGGTCAGAGGAGTGGGGCTTCAGTAGGTTGCGCAGGGGTGAAATCCTGGCTGTCACCCACGAGGAAAGACCAGTGCAGCAGAATGGTCTCTGAAGCAGCGAAACATGGTCAGGAGCCATCAGTCAGCGAGCCATCCCTTTGCAAGTTCTTCACAGGACAATACGTCTCAGAATGTTTAACACATAGTGCCACGAGGTGGCTGACCCGTCCCGTTCCTACTGATGTACATTTGTATTCAAAGTAGAAACAGAAATCGTCTTCTACATAACCAAGTCCTGAAAATCGCTATAGCTCTTAAGCCACGTTTTTCCTCAGAACCACATAAGCTGACCCACCCAGCTCATGACCACGCGGACAGACTACAACATAACTGAAGAAGCGTCGGTATTTCATATGTATCAAATTTCATTTTTAAAAGACATTTTTAGGAGACAGAAACGTTATAGAACAAATTTTAACGTTCCACAAAAGTATAAATAGTAGAAAAGGAAACTAGGGCGTGTGAACTAGGACTCCACGAAAAGTACCCAGTGGTTGAAGCTGCACGACTCCGTGGACAGAAGTTTGCATAAATATTTAAGCGATGTTAGTTCCTGAACGTCAGGACTGAACATACAAGCAAGCCGTGGCAGGTCTGCGGCCAGAGCCCTCTGGAGCCCTCGCTGGGAAGGCCCTGCTCAGGGGGCTGCCATTACTGGTTGAGGAGGGGAGATGTGCCACTCACCTCTCCCAGGGAGCCCCTGGCCACAGACTCTGGAAAGAACATGAAGAGCAATGACCAGGCAGTGGGTGTGCCTGCGTCCCCTCCTGGGCCCCTCCTGCATCCCCTGCCCACATGGAGGCAGCAGAGTCCACAAGCGCTCAGGGGCCATGTGCAGGACACTCCAGGAAGGACCACGCAGACTGAGCTGGGGGTCATGGAGAGAGGACCTAAGGGGAAGGGCAGATACCCCACCCCTCTCCACACTCTGCCCTCTGCCCCCTGCCCCCCGTCCCCGGCAATCACCTGGGTCTGTGGCAGCAGCTGTGGCAACAATGGCAGAGGGCCGGACCCAGCCCCGCGGGGGAACCTCCTCTCCACATGGGGCTCCTGCAGGATGGAGCCAGCCCCACTGCTTCTTTCTCCCTCATCTTCCCAGCACTTGGCCCAGGCCTGGCTCAGCCGTGAGACTGCACAGCTCAGGTGGTAACTAAATCCCCGGCTTCCTAGCGAGAGAATGAAAATAGGGTTCCCAGGGAGAAAAGACATTTTAGGGAGATTCAAGAGAGGGAGAGTCTTGATAAGTGGCATGTGGCCTCCTGGACTGCCCTGAGCTGCTCACATGCGGATTTGAGCTCATACGCAGACCTCAGCCTAGACCCTGGTGGTGCACGCACAGGGCAGAGGCAAACAGCACTGAAGGCTTTGCGAAAGGAACTGGCTGTGGAAACCCGGACCACAAAATGTTAGTTGAAACTTGCAGCCTGAATTTAATCGGGTTAATCACTAAAACAAACCAAGACACAATCCGCGCTCTTCACTGGAGTAAAATAAGATGCAGAGTCTCCAAACATAATATTCATGGTGTCCAGAATGCAATTCAGCCTTACTAGGATATGAAGAACCAGGAAAATCTCAACTCACACAGGAACCAGTCAGCCCAGCCCGTGCCAAGACGACTGAGACATTGTGATCTGCTGACAGAAACATGCAAATAGCTATGATACAATCACTCCACCCATAGTCACAAACAATCTTGAAACGAAGAGAGAAAGGAGAAAATCTCAGGAAGGAACTAGAAGATGTAAATATAAACCAAAAGGACATCTTAGAATGGAAGGGCAATAAGTTCTTTTTGAAACAATCCTCACTGGCTGGGATTATAGAAGACGGTAAAGAAATATCAGAATGGAACAAAGAGTCTGTGGATTCGAATAGAGATCAACGGAAATTATCCAATCTTAACAACAGAGAAAAACATGAGAAAGGCGTGTTTTAAATGAGAATGTCTTCTCGTGGAGACGCAGTGTGCAGACCTAGCTCGTAACTCTCCTGTCACTGGAGGGGCAGGTGAAGGAGACCTACGTGGAGATGGATTCACAAATTCCAGCAAATATGGATTCCAGGTGATGTGTGAAAAGTTAACGATGTACATTTTATTTCCTAGAGAGTGATGCACTGTGTAAAATTAAAACACCCCAAATATAATGACTGAGACAGGATGAAAATCAAAAGATGAAAAATGAAGCAGGCCGGGCGCGGTGGCTCAAGCCTGTAATCCCCTGCACTTTAGAGGCCGAGACGGGCGGATCACGAGGTCAGGAGATCGCAGACCATCCTGGCTAACACGTGAAACCCTTGCCTCTACTAAAAAGTAATAAAAACTAGCTCGGCAAGGTGATCGGCTCTGGGTAGTCCCAGCTACTTGGGAGGCTGAGGCAGGAGAATGGCGGAACCCTGGAAGTGGAGCTTGTAGTGAGCTGAGATTCACACTGCACTCCAGCCTCAAGCGGCAGGATGCAGACTGGCCTCAAAAAAAAAAAAAGAAAAGAAAAATGAAGCAAACGCCAGGCACACCCTCATAGAAGACAGTGGATAAGCCATGTTGGTATCAGGCAACGTAGGCCTTGAAGCAAATAAAATCACTAGGGATAAAGAGAAGAAATAAATAATGACAAAAGGGTCAAGAAAACAACAATCCTAAATGTGAATTCACAAAATGCCAGAACTCTAAAATACTTGAAACAAAAATTTAAAAACCCAAAAAGAGAAATAGACAAAGTCCACAGTGAGGAATGGTAACACTGCTCTGTTAATAAAGATTATACTAAAAAGATAGAAAATTCTCAATAATGTAGGTTTTCACTTTTTAAAAGGTAGAAAAAGGAAACCAAAATGAATCAAAACCAAGCAGGAGTAGGGAAATAATAAAGGTAAGATCAAAAAACAACAAAATTATTTTAAAATAGAATAGAGAAATGAATGACACCAAACCTAATTCTTTGACTAAATTTGAATAAAACTGATGAACTTCTAACAATACCATTGAATAAAAAAGGAGAGGAGGGAGACACAGTTTACCAACATTGGAAAAGAAAGATGGGTCATCGTTACAGACGCTGCAGGCATTAAGGGATAAACAGGGCATAATATGACAACTCCACACACATGAGCTCAACACTCAGGTAAAATGGATGGATTCTTCAGAAAACACAAACTCACCCATGTGAAAGCAATACCCTCAGAGGGTTATTTGCATTCCCAAACCTTCTAACAAAGAAATCTTCAGGCCCATTTTTTTGCTAAGAAATTCTAATAAATATTTCACAAAGAAATGCCATTAGTTCTACACAATGTCTTCAAAAAATAGAAGAGGAGGAGGACTTCCCAAATTATTTAATGAGAGCAAGTCATCAGGATACCAAATCCAGACAAAGAGCATTCAAATAAAGAAAGCTACAGATCAATACTCCTCATGAACATGGACATAACAGTCCTCATTCAAATGTTACCAAATCGAATCTGACAATAAACCAGGAGAGTAAAGAGTACCACACTAGAGTCGAGTGGTGCTATTTATTCCAGGAATACAAGGGTGGTTTGATAGCTAAAAAAGTAAAATCAACTAATACAATACATCATATTAACAGTCTAAAGAATAAAACAACATGATCATATCAATTGATGCCAAAAGGCAATTGACAAAGGAATATCAATTTATGATAAAAACTCAGCAACAAAGATTAGAGAACTTCTCCAACCTGAACAGGGCATCAGCAGAAGGTCTACAGCTGGCATCACACTCGACAGTGAGGGCCCCATGCTTTCTCAGCGAGATCTGGAAGAAGATAGGAATGCCCAGATTTTCCAATCCTATTGGACATCACACTTAAAATCTCAGTCAGTACAATAAGGCAAGAAAAAGAAATAAAATGCATATTGATTCAAGAGAAAACAGTGGTGTCCTTAGTTGTAGATGACATGATTTTACACACAGAAAACCCCAAGAAACACAAAAACTAAATAAATAACTCCCAGAAATAATGAATGAATTTAGCAAAGTAGAATTTATGATCAACAAACCATATTTCTACATTTACATAGAAAGCCAATCATATTTTTACATAATAGCAATGCATAATTGGAGATTCAATTTTTTTTTTAAATGCCATTGTATAACAGGTCCAAACAATGAAGCATTTAGGTGTGAATCTTTCCAAACATGTACAGGATCTCCATGTACTACAAGAAGCCTATGAAGACAGTTTTTGCATGTATGTATAAATAATGAAGAAACAACATGTTCATAGATTGAAAGCCCCAACATGGTAAATACATCAGCTCTCCCCAAATCGACCTGTAGATTAATGCAATTCCAATTAAAATCCCACAAAAATGTTTAAACTGAGTTGATTCTAAACTTCATATGGAAAGGCAAAGGACAGAGAATATGCAACTTAATACTGAAGAAGAACAAAGTTGGAGAAAACAAAATTAAAACTACTTTATCAAGACTTACTGTAAATCTGCAGTCATCCAGACGGCGGCATTTGCAGAGTAGCAAACGTATAGATCCTTGAAACAGAATACAGTGTCCAGAACACAAATACGCCAAATATGCAGAAGGAGCTCATGGAGGGAAGGAGCCTTTCCAACAAACCGTTATGAATCATGTTGACAGGCGTGTGCAAACATCCTCGATCTAAACCTCACATCTTATGAATATTTAACTGAAAGTAATCATAGACCTAAATGAAAACTACGAAAGTATAAACGTTTTAGAAGAAAGCGTAAGAACTCTTCATGGCCTGTTATTAGGCAAAGAGTTTACTAAAATTAGGTTTAAAAATTGATGTACTCCATCACAATGTTTAAAATTAAACTTTGTACTAAACAATATCTCAATTCAATTGCACCCTGGTAAAAAGCCAATTCTAGCTGGACGTCTCTGAATCCTCTGCACCAAGCGTGGAAGGATGCTGGCTTCCCACACCTGCTGTAGTCAGTTGCCAGAAACCCAGGGGCTTAAAGCCATCGAAGCTTCCCCCACAGCTCTGGAGGCGTGAGGTCCAAAACCAAGGTATGGGCAGGGCCTGCTCCAGTCAAGGCCTCTCGGGTCTGTGGGACGTGGACGGAGGAGGCACCTGTGGGACGGTCGTCACATCAGTCCCAGCAGAAGCGCCCGAGCTTCCCGCAGCAGCCTGAAAAGAGTTGGGGAGGGGCAGTCTGCAGCTGCGCCCTCTCTGTTTGAGCAGAAACCGGAATAAAGGCACAGGTGGCTGCAGCTGCGTCCAGCGCCAACAGATGAGGCCTTTGTGAGCCATGGCCACACCGAAGGACCTCAGCATCTTCAAAGTGCTCAGACGTAGCAGAAAACCAGTTGGGAGGAATATTTGCTCCCTCACCGACACGCAGACAGCCTGACCGTGGTGTGAGTACAGAGACCGGGGGGTTCCTTCCGAAGGCTGTTCAAATTCCCATCGTGTTTTCAGCTGGGCATTCATTTAGTGGTCTTGGCTTTGTGGATTATAAAAATCAATGTTCTGTTTGTTTCTGTCCCTCAAACGCACTCAGTTAATCTGCTCCCATCCCCAGAAGGCAACTAACACTTAAACCGCTGGTCAGCTTGGTCATTACCCCAACCCTGCATGACGGTGGAACCATCAATACAACTTACCTTTGATCTTTTTTTCCTCCCCAAGCACCAGCTCAAAGGAGGCCAGTGGGGTCCCTCTGGCTGGGGAATGTTGCGCCGGGCCCAGGAGCTTCACCCCCTCCTGACGTGATGTGTGACTCTGGGACCTCCTCACACTCCCGGCCCTGCAGCCCCCTCCCCTGCATGCCCGTTCCTGGGAGTCTCAGGGACTGTCCAAGAGCACACCTGGCCTTTTCTCTCCATGACCTTCTCCTGGGCTCAGATCAGCACAGGGAGAGCCAGGATGGAGAGCTCAGGCCTCAGCTTCCCTCAGCACGGCCCCAGGGCCTGCAGTGGTGATTGCCTGAGGCTCCCCACCTGTGGTGGGCAGGTGTTGCTGCCGGTGTTGTGGTGGGGGGTGCTGGGGTGGACGGGTGTTGTGGCGGGTGTTGTCGTGGGCAGGTGTGGACTCAGGTGGGGTGGGCGGGTGTTGTGGTGGGCAGGTGTTGTGGTGGGCAGGTGTGGACTCAGGTGTTGTGGCAGGCAGGTGTTGTGGTGGGCGGGTGTTGTGGTGGGCGGGTGTTGTGGTGGGCAGGTGTGGACTCAGGTGTTGTGGTGGGCAGGTGTTGCCACGGGTTTGTCACCTCTTCCTGCCCCAGGAAAGTGCTGGTTCCCAAGAGCACTCCCAGATGTTGGGTGGAGGTTTTCCACTGTGGGCTCCAGCCCGAGTTCTGGGCCCTGGGAAATTCTCTCTGGACGCTGTGCTCTCACCCCGTGCATGGACATTGAGCTATTGGTAGGTCTTTACAAACAATACTGGGTCCACTATTCTGAGACGAGCTGAACTCCTGTGTGAGACACCACATCTGAAACCAGGGCCAAAAGCACAGATGGAATCTTCCTTTGCTTCCCCAAAGGAAGAGTGCACAGGAGCCTGGCACTCCTGGACCTGAGGAAACCCTGAAAGTGTTGGTATCTGCAGATCCTCTCCAAAAAGAGTTGGCCAATCTCCTCAGACTGCAAGCTGACCCCAGCATTCTGGGAGCCAAGAGGGAGAAAGAGTCTGCGGATCTCCCTGCTCAGTAAACTGGCTTTGACTAAATACTCGCTTTGCATAAGCAGCACTACCCAGTGTCCTGAAGCTTAGAAAAGTTCTGTTTCAATGTCTGAAGAAAACGAATTGTTTCTTTTTCCAATGTCAGGGAGGAGCATTTGACTGCCAGGGTGGACTGAGGGGTCTTGGGATCAGCTGCCTCTGTAGGCATCTCTCTTCCCAATGTGCTTTGAACCGACCCTTCTGTGTCTGCCTCACCATCTCCTCTGCTTACCTAGACACTTGGGAACCCTAACACAAGCCCTTCTAGGAGTCTGTGGTGTGGCTCAGCTGTCTCTGTAGGCATCTCTTGGGGTTAAACATTTTCGACTCTGCCAAGGCAGGGCCATCTATTCTTCTGCTTCATCTTCAGAAGACACCGAGCCCTTCCCCACCCTCCACACCAAGTCCGTGGCGCCCTCGAGGCCATAGGGTTGCTGCCATAGGATTTTTGTATTGAGTGCTCTCATTCCAAGCAACTGTGAGAGATTTCTATGGCAGGGCCTCCGGGTTCCTGTCAAATTAAATTGTAGTTGAGTGGTGGGTGCTATTTAAGAAGCATCCCCCTTTCTCCTTCCTAACAGAGCCCTGAATTATTCAGTCACGTGGTTTGAAACATGGGGTGGGTCCTGGTTGACTTAACCAGCACTGTCTCACCCTGTGTCACAGTTATTGGTTCCAAAGTGGGTGCATAACTGAGGCTCATGCCAGGTGCCACACAGCACTCCCTTGGTCCCCCTAATGGACTTGGGGATGGGCAAGGGTCTGAGTTGTTCCAATTAGAGTCAAATACAAGTTGTGCTAGGTTGTTAGGAACAAGGGTGTGCTTGTTCGTGCTCCCTCTTTGGTGAAGAATGCAGCCTCAGAAATTGTTCCTGGAGATTTTGCCACACGCAGAATGATTCTGACTTCACTGAAGGCAGAGCAGAAAATTGGGAAGAGACTGAGTCCTGGTAGCATCCATGAGCTTCTGTGCTCAGATTCACCCTGAAGCCTGGCCTGCTTCTGAACTACCCACCTGAGTCAATACATTCCCTTGTATTTAAAGTCAAATTGAGCTGGATTTTTAGTTACTTGCACCTGCAGGTGTTCTGTGACGCTGGTACTGTGAGTTTGCATCTGAGAATATTTACAGTGTTTCTCTCATGGTCGAGTCAATCATTTCAAGGATGCTCTGAGGGTAAAAAGAACGATCAATTGTGAAGCAGTGAATTGTGCTGCCAGGCACAATTCATTGGACAATAGAAAGCCTCATTTCCTGGGCAGTAGAAAGTTTCATTGTACACAAATTACATATCTTGTTTCTGTCTCAACCTCTTATTTTTTCGTATGCAAAGGAGGTAAGGAAGTCCATATCAGTCCAGCAGCCGATATGCCTCTTAGGCGTGATCCAAAGCAGAATTGAATTACACAAGCATTGTTAAAATTCATCATCATTATTCATAATTCTGAATATTTAAATTAGAAATTCTGAAAAAGCAGTTTGTTTCAGAGGTAGTTTGTGTGTATGTAGGTGTTTTGTCAGGATCAAAAGTTTATTCTTTATTGTCTGATTGAGTTTAATTTACATACAATAGAATATAGTAATTTTAAGTGTACAAATGAATGCATTTTGACGAATATATATAGTCATGTACACAACACTACCATTGAAATGCATTTCATTACCCCAGAAATTCCCTTGCATGCTGCTGTAGTCAGTGACCCCTGCCCCACACCACAGCTCCTGGCAGCTGCTTTCTTTCACTATAGTTTTGTCTGTCTTAGAATTTAATACAGGCCACGTGCAGTGACTCATGTCTGTAATCCTAGCACTAGACTGAGAAGGGAGGATCATTTGAACAAGGAGTTTGAGACCAGCCTGGATAACATGGCAAAACCCCATCTTAAAAGAAAAAAATCACACACACACACAGATGAGCCAGGTGTGGTGGCACACCCCTGTAGTCCCAGCTACTTGGGAGGCCAAGGTAGGAGAATGGTGTGAACCCGGGAGGCAGAGCTTACGGTGAGCCGAGGTTAGGCCACTGCACTCCAGTCTGGGCGAGAGAGCGAGACTCCGTCTCAAAAAAAAAGAAAAGAGGCGGGACACAGTGGCTCACACCTGTAATCCCAGCACTTTGGGAGGCCGAGGTGGGTGGATCACGAGGTCAGGAGATCGAGACCATCCTGGCTAACACGGTGAAACCCCGTCTCTACTAAAACTACAAAAAACTAGCTGGGCGTGGTGGCGGCGCCTGTAGTCCCAGCTACCCGGGAGGCTGAGGCAGGAGAATGGCGTGAACCCAGAGGTGGAACTTGCAGTGAGCTGAGCCCTTTGCCCATTTTTAAAATCAGATTTTTTTGTTTTTTGTATATTTTTATATAATCTTTTATCAGACATATGATTTACAAATATTTTTCTCTCATCCTGTTGGTCATTTTTTCTCACTCTCTTGATAATATCCTTTGATGCACAAATGTTTTTCATTTTGATAAAACCCAATTTATCCATGTTTTGTTGTTGTTTCATGTGCTTTTAGTGTTACATTCAAGAAATCATTGCCAAATCCAATGTTATAAAGATTTTCTGGCTGGTCATGGTGGCTCAAACCTGTAGTCCCAACACTTTGGGAGACTGAGGCAGGAGGATAGCTCGAGCCCAGGAGTTGGAAAGCAGCCTGGGCAACATGGCAAAACCCTGTCTCTACAAAAAACACAAAAATTAGCCAGGCGTAGTGGCTTGCACCGACAGTCCCAGCTACTCAGGAGGCTGAGATGGAAAAATAAGTTGAATCTGGGAGATCAAGTCTGCAATGACACTCCAATCAGGGTGACAGAGTGAGAGCTTATAAAAAAAAAAAAAGTCGGGCCGGGCGCGGTGGCTCAAGCCTGTAATCCCAGCACTTTGGGAGGCCGAGGCGGGTGGATCACGAGGTCAGGAGATCGAGACCATCCTGGCTAACATGGTGAAACCCCGTGTCTACTAAAAATACAAAAAACTAGCCGGGCGTGGTGGTGGGCGCCTGTAGTCCCAGCTACTCGGAGGCTGAGGCAGGAGAATGGCGTGAACCTGGGAGGCGGAGCTTGCAGTGAGCCGAGATCGCGCCACTGCACTCCGGCCTGGGTGACACAGTGCGAGACTCCGTCTCAAAAAAAAAAAAAAAAAAAAAAGTCCCTCTTTTTTCTTCTAAGAATTTTATAGTTTTAGCTCTTAAGGTTAGGTATTTAATCATTTAAGTTAATTTTTGGGCCAGATGCTGTGGCTCATGTCTGTAATCCCAGCACTTTGGGAGGCCAAGGTGGGTGGATCACCTGAGGTCAGGAGTTCGAGACCAGCCTGGCCAACATGGCAAAACCCTATCTCTACTAAAAATACAAAAATTAGCCAGGTGTGGTGGCAGGCACCTGTAGTCCCAGCTACTCGGGAGGCTGAGGCAGGAGAATCGCTCGAACCCGGGAGGTGGAGGTTGCAGTGAGCTGAGATTGCGCCACTGCACTCCAGACTGGGCAACAGAGCAAGACTCCATCTCAAAAAAAAAAAAAAAGGTAGCCGGGCGCGGTGGCTCAAGCCTGTAATCCCAGCACTTTGGGAGGCCGAGACGGGCGGATCACGAGGTCAGGCGATCGAGACCATCCTGGCTAACACGATGAAACCCCGTCTCTACTAAAAAAAAGATACAAAAAACTAGCCGGGCGTGGTGGCGGGCGCCTGTAGTCCCAGCTACTCCGGAGGCTGAGGCAGGAGAATGGCGTGAACCCGGGAGGTGGAGCTTGCAGTGAGCCGAGATTGGGCCACTGCAATCCAGCCTGGGCGACAGAGCGAGACTCCGTCTCAAAAAAAAAAAAAAAAAAAAAAAAGGTAATTTTTATATATGGTGCAAGGTAAGGATACACCTTTATTCTTTTGCAGATAGATACCCAGTTTTCCCAGCACCGTTTGTTAAAAAGACTGTACTTTTCCTATGGAGTGCCCTTGGCACTCTCGTCCAGCCAGGGTTTATTTCTGGGCTTTCTATTCTATTTCACCGGTCTATGTGTCTGCCCTCATGCCAGTACCACACTGTTCTGATTATTACCTCAGTTTTGTAGTAAGTTTTGAAAAATCAAGAAGTGTGAGTCTGTTACCGCCCAAGGGGTTCACCTTGCCTGCTGCCTAGACAGAGCCGATTCGATTCATCAAGGCGGGGGACTTGCAACAGAGAAAGAGTAACTCAGGCAGAGCCCGGCTTGTGGGAGACCAGGGTTTTGTTATTACTTTTATTATTACTCAAATCAGTCTCTTGCTGGGTGGGGAAGCCAGGGACCGGAGTGCTCACTGGTCAGGGATGAAATCCCAGGGAGTCAGAGCTGTCTTCCTGCGGAGTCAGTTCCTGGGTCGGGGTCACGAGATCAGACCAGCCAGGTTATCGATCCGGGTGGTGCCAGCTAATCCATCAGGTGCAGGGTCTGCAGAATATCACGAGCACTGATCTTGGGAGCCATGTAGGGAGGGTCAGAATCGTGTAGCCTCCAGCTGCATGGCTCTTAAACCAGAATTTCGAATCTTGTGACTAATGATAGCCTCACAAAGGCAGTCTAGTCCCCAGGCAAGGAGGTCTGCTTTAGGAAAGGGCTGTTATCGTCTTTGTTTAAACTATAAACTAAGCTGCTCCCAAAGTTAGTTCAGCCTACACCGAGGAATGAACAAGGACAGCTTGGAGGTTAGAAGCAAGATGGAGTCGGTTAAGTTAAATCTCTTTCACTGTCTCAGTCATCATTTCGCAAAGGCGGTTTCAAGTCCTCCAACTTTGTTCTTCTTTTTCAAGACGGTTTTGGCTATTCAGGGTCCCTTGAGATAACCACATGAATTTTGCCTTTTTTTTTTCTTTACAGAGATAATCAAGTCACTACATGAATTTTTATTTTTTATTTTATTTTATTTTGAGATGGAGTTTCACTCTTGTTGCTCAGGCTGGAGTACAGTGGCGCAATCTCTGCTCACCGCAACCTCCACCTCCCAGGTTCAAGCAATTCTCCTGCCTCAACCTCCCGAGTAGCTGGGATTATAGGCACCTGCCACCAAGCCTGGCTAATTTTGTAGAGACAGGGTTTCTCCATGTTGGTCAGGCTGGTCTCGAACTCCTGACCTCAGGTGATCCACCTACCTTGGCCTCCCAAAGTGCTGGGATTACAGGCGTGAGCCACTGCGCCCTGTGTGAATTTTTATTTTTTATTTTTTATTTTTTTGAGACGGAGTTTCACTCTTGTTGCCCAGGCTGGAGAGCAGTGATGTGATCTCGGCTCATTGCAACCTCCCCCTCCCGGGTTCAAGGGATTCTCCTGCCTCAGTCTTCGAGTAGCTGGGATTATAGGCACCGACCACCATGCCCGGCTAATTTTGTATTTTTAGTAGAGATGGATGGGGTTTCTCCATGTTGATCAAACTGGTCTCGAACTCCCGACCCCAGGTGATCTGCCCGCCTCAGCCTCCCGAAGTGCTGGGATTACAGGCGTGAGCCACCACGCCCAGCCAGAATTGTTTTCTTAATATCCTTTCGGAAAGTTCATTGCTAGTGGGTAATAATGCAGCTGATTTTCCTGTGTTGATTTTGTATCTTGCCATGTCTCTGAATTCTGGAGTGAGATGTAACCATGTTACTGTGGATTCTTTAGAATTTGCTACATGTAAGAGCCTGTCTTCTGTGAACAGAGATGATTTTACTTCTTCCTTTCCAATTCAGATGGGATTTATTTTTGGTCGAGTTCCCGTGACTACAAGGGCTACTCCTGTGTTGAAGAGAAGTCCTTATCTTCTTTCTGATCTTTGGGGTAAAGTTTTAAGAAATTCACCATTGTATATGTATTATATGTATATGATATTAGCTGTGGGTTTTTCAGATATAACCTTTATTATTTTGAAGGAATTCCCTTCCATTCCTAGTTTATTGACTGCTTTATCATGAAAGTGTGTTGGATTTTGTCAAATACTTTTTCTGTATCGACTGAGATGATCGTTTGGGGTTTCCACTTCATTCTATTAATTAATTAATGTAGTATATTACATTGGTTGATTTTCCTATGTTGAACCGTCCTTGCATTTACAGAATAAACCTCACTTAGTCACAGTATATAATTATTTTGATAAGCTGCTAAATTTGGTTTGCTAGTATTAAACATTTTGCATCAATATTCATAATGGCAGATGGGCGTGGTGGCTCACACCTGTAATCCCAGCACTTCGGGAGGCCAAGGCGGGTGGGTCACGAGGTCAGGAGTTTGAGACCAGCCTGGCCAACACAGTGAAACCCCATCTCTACTAAAAATACAAAAATTAGCTGGGTATGGTGGTGCGCACCTGTAATCCCAGCTACTGAGGAGGGTGAGGCAGGAGAATCACTGGAACCCAGTAGACGGAGGTTGTGGTGAGCCAAGATCATGCCACTGCACTCTAGCCTGGGCGACAGAGCAAGACTCTGTCTCAAAAAAGAAGAAGAAGAATTCACCAGTGAAACCATCTGGTGAAGAAAAGGCCAGGGTCTTACTGATTCGACCTTAGTAGTTTGGAGTCTATTTAGATTTTCTACTGCTTTATGAGTCATTTTTGGTATATTGTGTATGTCTATGAATATGCCCATCTATTCTAGGTTATCCAGTTTGTTGGTATACAATTGTTTATGCTATTCTTTTATAAACTTTTTACTTTCTGTTAAATTGGTAATAATGTCTCTAATTTCATTTCTGATTTTAGTAAACTGAATCTTCTCTCTTTTTTTCTGAATCCACCTAGTTAAAAGTTTGTCACTTTTGTTGATGTTTTCAAAGAAAAACTTTGGTTTCATTGATTTTCCTTGTTTTTCTATTATCTACTTCATTTATCTCAGCTCTGATTCTTTATTATTTCCTTTTTTCTAGCTTTGAGTTTAATTTGCTCTTCTCTTTCTAGTTCTTTGAGGTGTACAGTTAGGTTGTTGATTTTAGATCTTTCTTCTCTTTTTAATATAATTATTATTTGTCAATTATGCCTCATAAGAAGAAAAGAATTCTGAGTAAAAAATAAAATAATACAGAATTTGTCCATTACATAAAAAATAAAACACAGCCATATTTTATTTACAAAAGAAACATTTTATGTAGACAGACATATTCTAAAAGTGAAAGGATGAAAATAGATCATGCAAATATTAACCAAGGGAAAAATTATATGGCTATATTACTATCAGACAAAGTAGATCTAAAGTAGAATTACAAGACATAAAGATACACATTTCAAAGTAATAAAAAGATCAATTCCATAGGAAGCTCATAAATTTGTAAATACCTAATAGCATAAATTTCAGTTATATAAAACTTACAGAACTATAAACTATGGTTTATAGTTTATAACTATAGAAGTAATATACAAGTCCAGCCAGGCACAGTGGCTCACACCTGTAATCCCAGCACTTGGGAGCCGAGGCAGGTGGGTCACGAGGTCAACAGATCAAGACCATCCTGGCCAACATGGTGAAACCCCGTCTCTGCTAAAAAGTACAAAAATTAGCTGGGTGTGGTGGTGTGAGTCTGTGGTCTCAGATAGTCAGGAGGCTGAGGCAGGAGAATTGCTTGAACCCAAGAGGCAGAGGTTGCAGTGAGCTGAGACCACACCATTGCACTCCAGTCTGGCAACAGAGTGAGACTCCATCTCAAAAAAAAAAAAAAAAAAGAAGTAATATACAAGTCCACAATCACAGGGGACACTAATCCACTGTTTGCAGTATTTTTCTTTCATGTATAGATTGACAACTATACATTTCCCTCTTAATGCTGCTTTTGCTGCATCTCATAAGTTTTGGTTGGCATATTTTTTTTCATTTATTTATCTTAAGGTATTATCCAATTTCTCTTGTGATTCTTTCTTAGCTCATTTGTATTTAAGAGTGTGAATTTCCAGCCGGGTGCGGTGGCTCGTGCCTGTAATCCCAGCACTTTGGGAGGCCGAGGCGGGTGGATCACAAAATCAGGAGTTTAAGATCAGCCTGGCCAACATGGTGAAACCCCATCTCTACTAAAAATACAAATATTAGCCAGGCGTGGTGGCACAAGCCTGTAGTTCCAGCTACTCAGGAGGCTGAGGCAGGAGAATTGCTTGAACCCTGGAGACAGAGGTTGTAGTGAGCCAAGATCATTCCACTGCACTCCAGCCTGGGCAACACAGCGAGACTCCATCTCAAAAAAAAAAAAGAGGTTTAATTTCCATATATGTGTGAATTTTCAAGTTTTCATTGTTATTGATTTCTAGTTTCATTCCATTGTGATTGGAAAAAAAGCTTCGTCTGATTTCAGTCTGTTAAAATGTATTAACACTTGTTTTTGGCCAGGTGCCAAAACAAGTTTGTATCAAATCTTTTATCAATATGTAATGCCCTTCTTTGTATTTTGTCATCATTTTAAAGTCTATTTTATCTGATAATAATACAGCCACTCAGCTTTCTTTTAATTACTATTTGGTAAAATACCTTTTTTCATCATTTACTTCCAACATTGTATCCTTACATCTAGAGTGAATCTCTTGTTGACAACATTTAGATGGATCTTGTTTTTTTTTTTAAATCCACTCTGCCAATCCCTGCCTTTTCACAGGAGAGTTTAATCCAGTTACATTTAACATTAGTGATAAAACAATATTTTCTTCTGCCATTTATGCATTTGTTTTTGTATGTCTTACATTTTAAAAATTCCTCAATACCTTAATTACTGCCTTTTTGTATTTTTTTTTTTTAGTGTACTTTTTAAAATCCTTTCTTCATTCCGTTTCTGTACATTTTTAAGTTATTTTCTTAACGGTTAACATGGGGGCCACAATTCGCATCTTAAATGTGTAACAACCTAGTTTTGTTTGTTATGTTTGTTTCGAGACAGGGTCTCACTGTGTCGCCCAGGGTGGGGTGTAGTGGAGCAATCCTGGCTCACTGCAGCCTCCGCCTCCTGGGTTCAAGTGATTCTCCTGTCTCAGCCTCCCAAGTAGCTGAGATTACAGGCATCCACCACCACACCCAGCTAATTTTTGTCCTTTTAGTAAAGACAGGGTTTCACCATGTTGGACAGGCTGGTCTCAAATACTGGCCTGAAGTGACCCACCTGCCTCAGCCTCCCAAAGTGTTAGGATTACTGGCGCGAGCCACTGTGCCAGGCATCCAGTTACAGTTTTGAATTACACCTACGTACACCTGTATTACTGAACATAGGAAAGAGATATTCATCACAAATCCATGATGGTCATTACATTTATTTCCTCAATCAATAAAAGAGAAAGAACAGGTAGGAAAGACGAGTCATTATTCCCGAGAAACAATCAATCAAGAATATATCTAATCCAAACTAATGATGTGAAATATTTAGTTCTCATGTCAGGTATGTGATTCTGCTTTTACTTGAATAAAATTAAAGTGTGGAAACTGGCCGGGCACAGTGGCTCACACCTGTAATCCCAGCACTTTGGGAGGTCGAGGCGGGCGGATCACCTGAGGCTGGGAGTTCAAGACCAGCCTGGCCAATATGGTGAAACCTTCTCTACTAAAAATACAAAAATTAGCCAGGAATGGTGGCGGGCGCCTGTAATCCCAGCTACTCGGGAGGCTGAGGCAGGAGAATCGCTTGAGCCCGGGAGATGGAAGTTGCAGTGAGCAACCTGTGTGCTCCAGCCTGGGTGAGGGAGTGAGACTCTCTCTCAAAAAGAAAAAAAAAAAAAAAGGAGCAAAAAAGTGTAAAATTTGAGGTAAAGGAGAAGAACGTGGACCACAATTTTACACACGCAGTATTTTTGTAATGGAAATAAAATAGACATGCAGATTTAAAAATAATAATAATCGTATATACGGGTCTACTCAGATGTCCTGATGTTACATTAATTTTGGTAATTTGAATATATCAATAAACTTGTCTACTTACATTTAAGTTGTCAAATTTGGGGGCCTAAAGTTGTTCACAGGGCCAGACGCAGAGACTCACAGCGGGAATCCCAGCAGCTCGAGGCTGGGGTGGGAGGGTCACTGGAGGCCAGGAGTTCAAGACCAGCTTGGGCAGCAGCGCAAGAGCCTGTCTTTAAAAACAAACAAAAAAAAATTGCAGCGGCCGCCGCGGCCTGTGCCCGCCCGTGCGGCGCTGGCGGAGCCGTGGTGGGGTCGGGCGGAGGCGGCTCCCGCGGAGGGTGGTCCCCGCCCACGGCCGCCATCGCGCCGCGCTCGCCTGCCCCCTGCCGGACGGACGGAGCTGACGCTCGCGGCCTGAGGCGCTCGGGCGAGACCACCCGTCACCGCCCTCACGGCAGCCGAGCTCAGCGGAGACGCGACGGCCCCGGGGGCTGCGACCCGAGGAAAGGAACTCACGGTCACGTCGCGGCCAAGATCCAGACCGGCCGGCGCCGTGGCTCACGCCTGTGGTCCCAGCATCTGGGAGGCCGAGGCGGGCGGATCGCCTGAGGTCGGGAGATCGAGACCAGCCTGCGCAACACGGCGAAACCCCGTCTCTACTAAAAATACGAAATATGAGCCGGGCGCGGTGGCGGCGCCTGTGGTCCCAGCTCCTCGGGAGGCCGAGGCCGGAGAACGGCGGGAACCCGGGGGGCGGAGCTTGCAGTGAGCTGAGATCAGGCCACTGCACTCAAGCCCGGGCGACAGAGCGAGACCCCGTCAAAAAAAAAAAAAAAAAAAAAAAAAAAAAAAAAAAAAAAGAATAGATGCTGCAGGTCATGAGAAGATAGAAGCTTCCTGAAACGAGCTACATAATCTTCAACAAGAGAAAAACTCCGTGTCAAAAAAAAAAAAAAAAAAATTAGGACTTGTTTTACCACCCAATGTATCAGTTCATTCTCACGTTGCTTTAAAGAACTACCTGAGACTGGGTAATTTATAAAGAAAAGAGGTTTAACTGACTCATGGTTCCGCCGGCTACACAGGAAGCATGACTGGGGAGGCCTCAGGAAACGCACCATTGTGGCAGAAGGCGAAGGGGAAGCAGGTGCATCCCACACGGCTGCAGCAGGAGGAAGACAGCAAAGGTGCTGCACGCTTTCAAACTCCCCGATCATGTGGGACCGATCATGAAAACAGCAAGAGGGGATCCAACCACCTCCCACCAAGCCCCCTCCGCCAACACTGGGGATTACGATTTGATGTGAGATTTGGGCGGGAACAGAAATCCAGACGGGATTACCCAGTGTATGGTCTGTCTTGCTGAATATACCACGTAGACCTAAAAGTGTACTTTGCAGTTGTTGGATGTGGTGTTCTACAAATGTCAGTTAGATTGAGGTGGCTGATACAGTGGTTCAAATAATTTGTCCTGATTTTTTTGGTCTAGTTTCTGTATTTACTGCTGATAAATGGGTGTTAAAATCTTCTATAATGGCAGAATTTTCATTTCTTTTTCATGTATTTTAAGGTGCATACGTATTTATAAGTGTGCTATCTTCCTGAATGGCCCTTTTTACTATTATAAAATGCTCCTATTTTGTAGTGCTATCTGTTTGAAGTCTTTTTAATCTGATATTTATATAACCATTCCAGCCATACTATGCTAGTGTACACGTTGTATTTTTTCCCATCTCTTTCAATTTATGTCTTTAAAGTTCTTGTAGGCAGCATATAAATGGGTCTTGATTGCTTTTTAATCGTCAGTCTTGATTAGAATGTTCACACGTCAATAATATAACTGTTGATATGGCTGGACTCGGCATGCCAGCTTACTAGTTTTTTTGTTTGTTCCTCTTTTGGTTTCTGCCAATTCTTTCCCTTTTGAAGTCACTTCTCCAAGTTGTACTCCCCTCCACAGTTCGCCTACCTTTGTTTACATCTCAGGTTTGGGAGAGCTTGCCCCTGTCTTACTGAGCTTACAGCTGTAAGCAGCAGAAGGGATAGGTTGTAGGGGGCTTATGTGGTGACAATAGCACCAGAGCCCCCATATATGCTTTCATGAAGATCTGGTAGATAATTCTCATTTATGCATAGACAACTTTGAAAGTGTACGTAAGAAGTTGGTAAATGGCCAGGCCCAGTGGCTCACACCTGTAATCCCAGCACTTTGGGAGGCTGAGGCAGGTTTATCACTTGAGTCCAGGAGTTTGAGACCAGCCTGGGTAACAAGGCAAAACCCCACCTCTCAAAAAATACAAAATTAGCCGGGCGTGGTGGCGCCTGTCTGTAGTCCCAGCTACTCTCAGGAGGCTTAGGTAAGAGGATAGCTGGAACCCAGGAGGTGGAGGTTGCAGCGAACTGAAATCATGCCACTGCAATCCAGCCTGGGTGACAGAGCGAGACCATCTCAAACTAAAAAAAGAAAAATGGGTAATTGTGGAGATTTAGAGGGATGACATCACTGGAGACTAAGAGGAAAATACTCTTTAATACAGACTTTTCTGCACTTCGACTGTATGTGAATATTTTCAAAAAAGGCATTAAAAATTATACAAAGCTGGCCAGGCGCAGCGGCTCACGCCTTTAATTCCAGCACTTTGGGAGGCCAAGGCAGGTGGATCACCTGAGGTCAGGAGTTCAAGACCAGCCTGGCCAACATGGTGAAACCCCATCTCTACTAAAAATACAAAAATTAGCCGGGCGTGGTGGCGGCGCCTGTAATCCCAGCTACTGGGAGGCTGAGACAGGAGAATGGCTTGAACCCGGGAGGCGGAGGTTGCAGTGAGCCAAGATCATGCCATTGCATTCCAGCCTGGGTGACAAGAGCAAAACTCCATCCCAAAAAGGAAAAAAAAAAAAAAAAGGAATATAAACTATCTTGATAATTTTTAATGATTATATGCTAAAATGATAGTATTTAACATATACAGATAAAACACTAAAATTTCACCTATTTTATTTTTCACCCTTTACCTTTTAATGTGGCTACAGGGACATTTAAAATTACGTATGTGGGGCCAGGCATGGTGACTCATGCCTGTAATCCAGCATCTTGGGAGACCGAGGTGGGCAGATCACTTGAGGTCAGGAGTTCGAGACCAGCCTGGCCAATATGGTGAAACCCCATCTCTACTAAAAATACTAAAATTAACCAGGCATGATAGCCCACACTTGTAATCCCAGCTGCTCAGGAGGCTGAGGCAGGAGAATCGCTTGAACCCGGGAGGTGGAGGCTGCAGTGAGCCGATTGCCCACTTAGAAGACAGCGGCAATCATGTACCTTGGTATTTACCTAAAGAGCTGAAGACCTAGGTTCACAGAAAAAACATGCACACAGGTGCTTATCAGTTTATTCATAACTGCCAAAACTTAGAAGCAACAAGATTACTTAGTAAGTAGGTGAGCTAGATAAACTGTGCTAACTGCAGACAACAGAATATTGTTCTGTATGAAGAACACATCATGAAGACATGGAGGAAACAAATGCTATTGCTTAGTGAAAGAGGCCAGCCTGAAAAGGCTATATTCTGATTCCAACTGTAACATTCTGGAAGAGGTAAAATTATGGATATCGTAAGATCTGTGGTTGCCAGGACCTTACAGAAGAGATGGATGAATGGGCAGAGCACAAGATTTACAGCAATAAAACTATTCTGTAAGGTATAGAATGGTATTACGCATTTGTCAAAAACCGTAGGAGAACAAACCCTAATAGAAACAGCAGACTAACGGTGCTGACGGCGCTAACGGTGTGCCCACGCAGGCTGCCCACTGTAACAAACACGCCGCTGAGGTGCAAGGTGCTGGCAGTCATGGAGGATGTGTACGTGGCAGAAACGGTGGGTATGTGGGAATTCTGTTTAATTTTGCTATAAGCCTAAAACTGCTCTTTAAAAAATTTATCTAAAAACGACAACTCAGTGTTTAAGTATTTTATTAAATCAGATAAGGAATCTCCACATTGTTGCACGTAACAGCTTTTATACAATGATAAGGACATATCATTTGTTTACAAAGAAAGTCTAAAATTTCAACAACATTCAAAGAGCTAACACAGTAAAGGTCATGCAAGTTCTAGAATAGCGAATCATGACAGAACTCACTAATTGTATCCTTTACCTCCAAAAGGCCCATCTCCTTAACGAGAAGACATCTGAAGACCAGGAGCTTGTCACTAGTCTGGTATTTCATTCAGGAATATTGAGCCTGTTACCACACACTGGCTTGATAGGAAGTAACTCAACCCTACTATAGAAGAGGGTTTTCTGAAGAGACTGACTGCTGCAAAATGTATGCCTTTTATTCATGTTGTGTTACACTATGAGTATGTCACACACTTTCATTTAAGTATGTAAGCGTAACACCCAAACCAGGAATCTCGGCTATGACCTTTTCACATAGCTACACTAAATGTCAGTCCAAGATAAAAGAGGAGATTAAAGATAAAACTGAAGATGAAAGAGACTGTGAGTAGTGAAATGATTCCAGTGAGGCTGTAAATCTAGGTGAGTTACACTAAGAACCTCAAGAGACCCCTATGAGCCTCTTCCTAGGAGGCAGTTTCAAACTGCCCTATGACAAACAGCTGATCACGTTTATAACGATGGTTCACTCATGTAGCTTCAAACTTATTCATACCTACATTTAATTTATAACCACAAATGGGTAGGCAGACGTGTCAAAGATCTTCTGGGGACTCTCCCTCCCCACACCCCCCAAACCTCCTATACAAAGTCCCCCTGCTTTAAGTCAAAAGGCCAATTCTGAATTAAAACTTGTCCGCACTAAGTTTATAGGAGGTAACATGCAAATAAGGTGATAAAGTTAAAATGACTTGTCAATAGCAAACATTACAAATGTATGCTACTATCCTGTTAAGTAGAGGACCTGGAGAAACCACAAAGATAACAAAATCCCACGTTAAATTTCAAATTTTGTAGTAATTTCATTTTACAGTGGTTGCATTTACCCACCAAATGCTTAATGACCACAAAATGTTTCTGCAACTAAAACTAAAAGATAGGGAATTATAGGAGTTGGGAATACATGTTAGATACTAACGATCTTCAAGCTTTGAAGATGTCATTGCATGAAGAAAATTATGGGAAACACTGTTCCCGATAATTACTTACACCCTTTAGTGTAACATATGGAGACCACTGTCTCCGATACAGACCCTGTGGTAGGTAAAAACTACCTTGTTCTTTATACATTATGGAAGACACTGCTCCCGATAATGTGTTAGGATTGTGACAAAGGTACTGGAAATTTTGCAAAATGGGAATTAGAGTTATACCTTGGATAAACTGAGCTATAAAATTGTGCAGGAGTACTTCCACAGCCTTTAAGTGACATTTATTTATAACTTGGTCACAATTCATTGCATTTAGGAAAACTAGCATTCTTATCTGGTCAGTGCTCACTTCTTAGCAATCCCTAATTAAATTTAATTCATCTCTAAATCTTAGCTTCAACTTTATTCAATTACATTTGGCTTGCGGCTGTTTTCCAAAACCCCTAAGTGTTGACCATAAATGCAAAACTTCCAGTATCTGTTGAGTTTTATTAGCAGATGCTGCTTTTATTTAAAAAAACCGACAGTATAACTGTCATAATTATGGAAGGCACTGCTTCCGATAATTATATTCTATAAAAAAAAACATCATTTATAGTGAACTCTGTCACTGATAAATAAACAATAAATATCTCAGTGCCAAAAGGACAGAAAGCTCTCCCCTAAGATTAACACTTTGGCCAAAATTTGGCAGTGTATTATTCTTTGAAGTCTGACAAACAGAGTCTGCAACTAAACACCTGAAACTGGTTCTCTTTCAATGTGCTTTGGAAGAAACAAAAATAACAAAGAACTAAATGGAGGCTTACGGGGAAGGGACAGAGGAAAAGAAAATATGCTAAGTCTTTGGCTTCTGGTCCCCTCTTTTCATAAATGACATTGAGGTGAACATATTAAGGCCTTATTCCTGCAATCAACAGTTGAGCCTCATTTGATCCAGCAGAAGGACCTCCATTTCAGACCCCACTGGCAAGAAAACAAGCCCATCTCTTCGGAAAGTTAACTGTTTCTTTCAGGAATGAGGAAACCAGCTACGTTCCTTATGGAAAGGCTCCGATCTCATTTGGAGAAGGTCTGTCGACCTGGTGTCTCCTAGCCGGCATCAAATGAAGTTGGAGGATCACTCGAAGTAAGCGACCCCTTACAGCCTTCAGCAGAGACCAGCCCTTAGGGTCCACAGCGATCGCTCACATAACTGGTTTCTGACATTTTCATTAACACCACCAGGAAAGAGGCAGTTACCATTACACAGCACTTACGACTCTAGAGAGGGGAATATTCCATCAGGGACATTTTTTAAGTGGTTATTCGCTTTAACGTGAAGGACAGGTTGTCTACCCTGGATTAAAAGCTGCTGCCTAAAGACATCTAGTAGTACCAAGATGATGGGATGGAATTTTCACATCAGGTTTTGAAGCCCTACTGAAAACGTAGCACAATCAGCACGAGTCTAGAAACTAGACTATCCTGCTGTTCTGACGTAAGCTACGGGTATCACGTTTAAAACTCATTGTCAATGTCCCAAACGTCACCAGAAAGGGCATTTGCAGCTCCCTGAATAGTCCAAGTCGCGAGAGCCAGCTGGTTTCTGAACAGCGTTTCATTAAAAGCACTGTTATTCTGTCTACGCAGTTTCAAGCTCTCCAGTAAAGCGGACAGCGTGTGGGAGCCGGAGCCCCAGAAGACGTGCCGGAAAGGAGACTCTTTTGGAGACACATAGGGTGAGAGGAAGTAATACTCGACCTATAAAACAAAACATCGGGCAATTTACACTGTCCTGTGACTTCTGTAGCAAAACAACTGTTCACTTCCAACATAAAGTTTCCCAAATTAGGAAAGCTGATCGCTCTTTTATTTTTTTTTTGAGACAGAGTTTCTCTGTTGCCCAGGCTGGAGTGCAATAGCACAATCTCGGCTCACCGCCACCTCTACCTCCTCACTTCAAGCAATTCTCCTGCCTCAGCCTCCTGAGTAGCTGGGATTACAGGTGCCGCCACCACACCCGACTGATTTTTGTATTTTTAGTAGGGACGGGGTTTCTCCATGTTGGTCAGGCTGGTCTTAAACTCCGGACCTCAGGTGATCTGCTTGTCTTGGCCTCCCACAGTGCTGGGATGACAGGCATGAGCCACTGAGTCCAGCAGCTGATCAGACTTTCTGTAGCAGAGTGAGGAAAACAGAATGCTGGGAACCAGGCTAATGCTAATCTTCTAAGGTTAAAATTCTAAAGGAGGCCGGGCACAGCGGCTCACGCCTGTAATACCAGCACTTGGGAAGGCAGAGGCCGGTGGATCACCTGAGGTTGGGAGTTCAAGACTGGCCTGGCATGGCCGGGCGCGGTGGCTCAATCCTGTAATCCCAGCACTTTGGGAGGCCGAGACGGGCGGATCACGAGGTCAGGAGATCGAGACCATCCTGGCTAATGCGGTGAAACCCCGTCTCTACTAAAAAATACAAAAAACTAGCCGGGCGAGGTGGCGGGCGCCTGTAGTCCCAGCTACTCAGGAGGCTGAGGCAGGAGAATGGCGTAAACCCGGGAGGCGGAGCTTGTAGTGAGCTGAGATCCGGCCACTGCACTCCAGCCTGGGCGACAGAGCGAGACTCCGTCTCAAAAAAAAAAAAAAAAAAGACTGGCCTGGCTAACATGGTGAAACTCCGTTTCTGCTAAAAATACAAAAAATGAGCCGGGCGTAGTGGCGGGCACCTGTAATCCCAGCTACTCGGGAGGCTGAGGCAGGAGAATCACTTGAACCCGGGAGGCAGAGGGTGCAGTGAGCCGAGATTGCGCCACTGCACTCCAGCTTGGACAACAACAGTGAAACTCCGTCTCAAAAATAAATAAATAAATAAATAAAAAGTTTAAAGGAAACGGATTCATTTTACAAAGGAAAACTTTAAATGTGTTCAGATTCTTTTCCCCACTGGAGTATACCCGGAAGGTTTACAGCAAGTGTCTTCCAAGACTAGGTTTGGCCAAGGTCTGAATTAGCAGAAATAGAAAATGACAGCTAAGCCATTAATGCTCCTTCTTCCCTTCTTAACGGAATTCTAGACTCCCAGAGTTTGTCCACTCTGCGTAAGTGGAAGATTTATCCACTAAAATTTTACACATACTTTAGTTCCTCCTTTCCCAAAGGTTCACTTACTCTCATGACACGATCATTGAGCTTCTTCATGACAAACTTGTCCGTTTTCTCAGCATTCCTGAAATCTGTTGTTAGCCTGGATGTAGCACGGAAAAAGTCTCCACGAGCAGAATACAACCACTGCAAGCTCAGGCCCATTTCCTGAAACAGACATTCTTCGCTATGAGAAGTTTTGTTTCTAAGGACACTCTTTTGCGTGCCTTTCTAATTTAACGTGTGTTAATAAGATTCTGATAAAAGGAACTCGCAGACAAGCTCAAGACTCCAAAAGCACCTTGCACAGGGTTCCAAGCTCTACAGACTGTGATATACACTCTATTTCAGCCCAGCATGTAAGAAAACCATTCTCATTAGGAATTTAAACATAATTATACAATCCTATGTACTACACTGTTTCCAGTTCGATTCTCCTTCTGGGGGAGAACTTCCCTATAGGGGAAAACATTGTGGTTCAATGTACTTCAGGATCGTTATCTCCATCTGGTAAGTTCCATTTTCAACAGTTACAATTAGTTTCAAGAAAGACCTAAGGGGCCGGGGGCGGTGGCTCACACCTGTAATCCCAGCACTTTGGGAGGCTGAGGCGGGTGGATCACCTGAGGGAAGGAGTTTGAAACCAGCCTGTCCAACAGGGTAAAACCTCAGCTCTACTAAAAATACAAAAACTATCCAGGCATGGTGGCACACGCCTGTAATCCCAGCTACTTGGGGAGCTGAGGCGGGAGAATTGCCTGAACCCGGGAGGCGGAGGTTTCAGTGAGCCGGGATATACCATTGCACTTCTGCCTGGGGGACGAGAGTGAGACTTTGTCTCTCAAAAAAAAAAAAGAAAGAAAAAGAAAAGACAAACATAAAAAGATTTGGTTATCAGTGATTTACTTCAATTAAGAGATCTGTTAAAAAATCAACTCCTAGTACCATAAAACTATCTGGAAGCCACTTAATATTAATTTTATTGATTTATTTAGAGATGGGATTTTGCTATGTCGACCAGGCTGGGCTCCAGTAATTCTCCTGCCTCAGCAGAAGTAGCTGGGGCTACGGGCGTGCACCACCTCACCCTGCTTATCAGTTTCACTTAATGGAATATTTGAATTTTAGATGCACAGGATCAATACGAGACAGAATCCTACTAGCTGTGCTGTCTTTCCATCCACGTCATGTCTGAAACGCACACAGCCCAGCTCCTTGCTGAGATTGTCATATTCTGTGACAGGCTGCCTGGGAGACATGAGTGATAGAAAACCTGACATTGCTCTAGATTCTGAAATACTGCTGAGCTCTGTCCTAGGTCTCTGATCCACAGCCTCCCAACTTCTGTCAAACAAGTTACAAATTCTATGTAAAATTGTGCCTCCGTTCACTTTAAAATGTACTTTGGCTACAATCATCCTTCCACCTACCAGGAACACATAGGAACACATCACACTTCAAACTACTTGACATTCAGCAGTAAAAACATACTTGGAATCAGTGCTCACCTTTACATCTGCTCTGTACTGGTTCAGATCCCTCAAAAACAAAAGCAGCTGGCTGTTGTACCTCTCATAGTCCAGGTTCAATTCAATATCATGGGTCAGTTTAATCACGAACTGACCAGCTACTTCTGCCGCTGCTCGTGCCACTTTGTTCAGCTCAGGAATCCTCTCCACCAGTTCCTTATAGGTGTCCATGGTGGTGCCCAAGTAAGGATAATCTGTGTCCTGCAAGAAAAAGCGAGGCTATGGCACTCACGTGAGGTCTACCAGCAAAAGCCTCACATTCTGGCTTCCCCATCGAGGTAAGTTACTACAGCTCCCCGCTGCTTCTAACACATTCCCACCCCAATGTGATCTCGTTATCTGCTGCTTTAAGTACATTCTTGCTACTTCTCTGAATCTAACCTACTCCTAGAGTGATGACTTTCTTCCAGGTTCTACAGAATCCCTGTCCTATCGTATCATATGCCTTGAATAGATTTCTAGCCAAATTCCTTAAGGCTGTACGTTTTTCATTCTGGGAAGTTTGGGCCTTTATCATGGAAAAAGAGAACACACATGAAATGTACCTTGAGACGAGGTCTCACTCTGTCACCCAGGCTAGCGTGTGCTGATGCAATCCTGGCTCTCTGCAGGCTTGAGCTCCTGGCTCAAGGGACCCCCCCTGCCTCAGCCTCCCAAGAAGCTGGGACTACAGATGCCACTGGGCAGCTTAATTAAAAAAATGTTTGTAGAGATATAGTCTAGGCATGTTACCCAGGCTGGTCTCACTCCTGGCCACCTCAGCCACCCAATGTGCTGGAATTACAGGTGTGAGCTATTGCACCCAGCCTGATGAAAATACTGTTCAGCTGGACTGTCCAATAGGCAGGCCACTGCTCAATCACTCAAGAAAATCAGCCTCGTTTTTTTGTTGTTGTTAGACAGAGTCCTGCTCTGTCGCCCAGGCTGGAGTGCAATGGCGCGATCTCGGCTCACTGCAACCTCTGCTGCCTGGGTTCAAGCGATTCTTCCACCTCAGCCTCCTGAGTAGCTGGGATCATAGGCATGAGCCACCACACCCAGCTAATTTTTTTGTATTTTTAGTAGAGATGGGGTTTCACCACGTTGGCCAGGCTGGTCTTCAACTCCTGACCTCAAATGATCCACCCACCTTGGCCTCCCAAATGCTGGGATTACAGGTGTGACCCACCACACTCATTATTAAAACTCATACTTAAAGAAGTTTTAGCAATAAACTCAAATGCTAATTAAGCTAATTGAGATTAACAAGTCTATATTAAAACTGATAATGAAGGAACATGCAATAATTACATGTGTATAACTTTTTTTTTGAGACAGGGTCTCGCTCTGTCGCCCAAGCTGGAGTGCAGTGGCTCCATCTCAGCTCACTGCAACCTCCACCTCCCCGGTTCAAGCCATTCTCCTGCCTCAGCCTCCTGAGTAGTGGGTTTACAGGTGCCCGCCACCACATCCGACTAATTTTTTGTATTTTTAGCAGAGACGGGGTTTCAACATTTTGGTCAGGCTAGTCTCAAACTCCTGACCTCGTGATCTGCCTGCCTTGGCCTCCCAAAGTGCTGGGATTAAGGGAGGAGACCACCCCTCATATTGTCTTATGCCCAATTTCTGCCTTCAAAGAAAGAAGTAGAAACTAAAAGGCAGAGGCAGACAGCCCAGCGCCGCACCCTGGGCCTAGTTAAAGATCGACCCCTGACCTAACGGGTTATGTTATCTATAGATTCCAGACATCGTATGGAAAAGCATTGTGAAAATCCCTGTCCTGTTCTGTTCAAATTACCAGTACATACAGCCCCCAGTCACGTTCCCACTGCTTGATCAACCACGACCCTCTCACGCCTACCCCCTTAGAGTTGTGAGCCCTTAAAAGGGACAGAATTGCTCACTCAGGGAGCTCAGTTTTTGGAGACGTGAGTCTTGCCAAAGCTTCCAGCCCAATAAAGTTCTTCCTTCTTTAACTCGGTGTCTGGGGGGTTTTGTCTGCGGCTGGTCCTGCTACAGGATTACAGACGTGAGCTACCACGTCCGGCACTTGTGTATAACTTCTTAAAACATTTTAAGCACTCCAGTAAACTTGGTCTCAAAGTTGACACAAGAAGATCCATGGCCAGGTGTAGTAAGTAGCTCTTGCCTGTAATCCGAACGGTTTGGAGGCTGAAGGGGAAAGACAGCTTGAGGCTGCAGTGAGCCATGACTGGGCCACTGTACCCCAGCCTTGGTGACACAGCAAGACATCGTCAAAAAACAAACAAAAAAACCCCAACAACTAAGATACGTGCAAAAGCAAAATGGAGTCACTAGTGTTAACAAAAATGCAACCCTGAAGAGAAGGGTCTCACCCTTCTATGTCTGATAACAAGGACTAAGGGTTTTTGTTTTCCTTTTTACGAAAACTACAACCTTACACAGAGGCCACTGCCACCTTGCACCAAAAAAATTCTCTTGTGAGAAAATCTGCCGAGCAACTGCCTGTAAACCTTGACTGATCTTGGTAGTCAAGAATAATTACCTCAAAATAATTATGTAATCCTTGTCATTTGTCCTTTAAAAACTTGCTTTCCTTTACCTCTCTCAATAAAGCACATTCCCATGTACTTTCCCATTCCCAAATAAAGATCATTTCTTTTAGAGAGCCTCTCTCCATTTGTCATTTAAATGAACTGATGGAATGCTTTTGGTTTTGGGTTCCTCAGACTTACCTCACAAAAACAGAAAGAAACTGCTGGGATTCCAGAATACGCAAGGAAAGGGAAAGCAGCATTGTCTAAAGTGAGTTTCTCACTGCAAGAAGAAAGGATGTGTCTTTAGAAAGTTTTCTAAAGAAGACTGTTCTATCATGCTAGTCCTCACATCCGAAATAAATTCTTTAGTTGAGTATCTTTAGGTGTAAGTAAGCTCAATGCAAGGACAGATTTGGATTCTACCTGACACAGGAGGCAGAATCTCTGCTTTTCTATTAGTTTGTTCATTCACTTTCCTCAACTTACACTTTGCTGGCCCAGTTGCTGTCCTGATATAGAGATCGCCCAGTAACCGGATGTTTCACCTGTAAGGTAAGAATTATCATTAAAACTAACCTTTTGGAACTTATTTATTCAGGCTAGTCACTAACATGTTACTCTATAAAAATTTATAAATAGAAAACTTGTATTATATCTTCTTGAAAAGAAATTATTTATGACAGTTAAAACGGTCTCAATTTTAAGTTATTACTAACTAGGCTCATGTTTTCAGTTCCTTTAGTTATGGTTAGGAAAAAATGTTTCCTTCTTAATTAACATTTTAAAAGTGGGCCTAGGCCAGGTGGGGTAGTTCACACCTGCAATCCCAACACTTTGGGAGGCCAAGGTGGGAGACCACTTGAGCCCAGAAGTTTGAGACCAGCCTGGGCAACAGAGCAAGACCCTGTCTCTTAAAAAAAAAAAAAAAAAAAAAAAAAAAAAAAGCCGGGCACAGTGGCTCATGCCTGTAATCCCAGCACTTTGGGAGGCCGAGTGGGATGATCACATGGTCAAGATATCGAGACCATCCTGGCCAACATGGTGAAACCCCGTCTCTACTAAAAATACAAACATTAGCCAGGTGTGGTGGTGCATGCCTGTAATTCCAGCTACTCGGGAGGCTGTGGCAGGACAATCACTTGAACCCAGGAGGCGGAGGCTGCGGTGAGCCAGGATTGCTCCACTACACCCCAGCCTGGGCAACAGAGGGAGACTCCGTCTCAAAAAAAAAAAAAAGCACCCAAAAAACCACGGTGGCATACCCACAATTGTAAAAGCCCTCTTTAGGCTCCATAATATGCCTATCTTGTTTCTGGTTTCTTCCTTCTAGTGCATCTTATGCCACCAACCTAACTGGTAAATTCATTATTGCCTTGCTTGAGATCCTATAATCCCTAGTATCCCTTGGGATCAAAGCCAGTATCTGCTGTCTGACCTGTATCTAACTTTACTCACTCCAATACACAGCCTCTAATCCCATGAAGCTCCCTCACTCAAAACTATGGTAATTCTTTATTCAATGAATATTTCATACCGCTTCCTCAAAGTATAGTTCAAGTTGATTTTAGCCTTCCTTAGCATTGTGACTCTACAGACAATCCCCTGTGGGCACCTGCACTACAGCTCAGGCCTCATGGCATTTTGTTATATATTCCTCAAGAGACGACATATTTTTTGAGATTGCAGCCCTTCATATACCTCCTCATCTCATATGGTTCAACAGGCAAGTATCTCTTTAATGATGCTGCTATAGAATTTATTCTCAATTCCTAGTTTTTGTTACTGACTATGGTTTTACATATCAGTGTTTTTTATCTCAGGTCGATTCAACAAAAAATTAAGTCATCCATTTTGGTAATGAGGTATATACTCACATCTTGCATTGTTTTCTCAATCAGCGTATACAACAACGGGCTGGCAGAAACCTTGAAGTTGCTGGTACCTGAAAAGAAATTATTTTATCATTGCCCCTTCTCCACTCCAGTAATTTTCACACTGCTACTTCTACAAGTACTTGACAAATAAGACAGTAATCTACATCAGTGGCCCTATGCAACAGCTATCCTATTCATCAAGTAGACAAAAGTAATTTTGGTATCAAGTTCTTTAGCAACTATGATAACTTGACTCAAGTCAGGCTCTTACTACTCCTTGAGTTTGCATACTTTAATCCTAGTGATCTTTTTAAAAATATCAGCAGTTTTAGGTTCAGCAGCAAAATTAAGATAAAGGTACCTAGAGGTCCCATAAATCCACTGCCCCCACACATGTGCAGCCTCCCCCATTAGCAATTTCACATTTAACTTTCTGGTTCACCCAGGTTAGAGCTACAACATGCTTGCTATACTCAGCACATTCTGCTGCAAACATACAACAGGGAAATAACTGACCCAGAGGCTTAATTGTAACTCTTTCCTTTTTCCCCCATGTAGACATTTCACTATTCTCAGTTCATCAGCTACATCTGCACTTTCTTTACCCCATTCCTGTTGAATGTAATCTGCACTTTAAATAACACTCAAACTCTGTCAATTTTCTGCTGCCAGTGAACATTCAAACTCTTCTAGAAGTTTGATTATCCAATATTTCTATCAGTGATGCCACAACATAACAGGATGTGAATTACTCTCTAAGTACCATTCTATATGGCATAGTTTAGTTTCTTCTCACCTCAAAATAGTCCAGAACTTATGGTCCTAAAACTTTAGTGCATCAGAATTACCTGGCATGCTTGTTAAAGTTTTTTGTTTATTTGTTTGGGTTTCTTTGCTTCAGGATACTTTGTCCTTAAGAAAATAGTAAGTTTTTATTCCCCAAGGGTTGCCCAAAAAAAAAGCCCAGTTTTTTTGTTTCTTTGCGATGGAGTCTCGCTCTGTCACCCAGGCTGGAGTGCAAAGGCACCATCTCGGCTCACTGCAACCTCTGCCTCCCGGGTTTAAGTGATTCCCCTGCCTCAGCCTCCTGAGTAGCAGGGATTACAGGTGCCCACCACCACGCCCGGCTAATTTTTGTATTTTTAGTAGAGATGGGGTTTCACCATGTTGGCCAGGCTGGTCTCAAACTCCTGACCTCAGGTGATCCGCCTGCCTTGGCCTCCCCAAGTGCTGGGATTACAGGCGTGAGCCACCATGCCCAGCCAAAAAAGCCCAGTTTTTAGACCAACACTCCCATTTCTGACTCAAAGGTCTGGGGTGGACCTGAAAGTTTGCATCGTAACAGTTCCTGATGCTGCTGATCTGGGGGCCACATTGAGAACCACCCACTGCTCTAGACAAGGCAATATGTGTTCATTGTGTAACTTGACCGACTATTTAAAGGAAGGTTAAGATTCAGGCTGAGGGCAATGGCTCACGCATGTAACCGCAGCATTTTGGGCAGCTGAAGTAGAATGCCTGAACTCAGGAGTTTGAGACCAGCCTGTGCAACATGGCAAAACCCCATCTCTATAAAAAAAAAATTAGCCAGGTGGCTGAAGTGGGAGGATCACCTGAGCCCAGGAGGTCAAGGCTGCAGTGAGCCAAGATTGCGCCACTGCACTCTAGCCTGAGCAATCGAGTGAGACCCTGTCTCAAAAAAAAGCTTCCTTCCACTTCAAAGTAGTTTACCCGGCCAGGCATGGTGGCTCACGTCTGTAATCCCAGGCCAAGGCAGGCGAACTGCCTGAGGTCAGGAGTTCGAGACCATCCTGGCCAACATAGTGAAGCATAGTCAATTTTTTGTACTAAAAATACAAAAAATTAGCTGGGCGTGGTAGTGAGCACCTGTAATCCCAGCTACTTGGGAGGCTGAGGCAGGAGAATCACTTGAACCTGGGAGGCGGGGCTTGCAGTGGGCCAAGATTGTGCCATTGCACTCCAGCCTGGGCGACAAGAATGAAACTCCATCTCAAAAAAAAAAAAAAAAAGTAGTTTACCTGAATTCATAAACAGCTAAAGAAAGGGATACTTACCAAGCACCGCTTTATCCAGATTAATATAAGTGAAAGCCTTTAAATGCAAGGATGAAAGGTATCCCTAGAAGAGAAAACACTAATAAGTACAAATCTGTTCATTTATCACATACAGTAGCAACAGGGATTCATTTTCAATTCTGGACTCTATTGAGACTAAGCGCAAAGGCAAAAACGGTAAAATCAAACCTATAAGAACATCATTTCTGGAGGACAGCCTGAACCCACAAGCTCAGGTGCCCAATATGGGAATAGATGATGATAAAGAATACCTCTAGCCATTCAGTGGCACCAACCGATCCAAAGTCTCCAGCACTCCAACTGGCAAAGATAATGCTTCTGCTGGGCTGAAACCCATCTGAAAGAGAAGGAAGTTAGCTTTATCTTGGGAACTGTTATACACGGGCAAGGATGGAAGGTATCCTACTTCAGATGAATCAGAAAGTCTAACTCCAAGATAGCAGATTCCAAAATCTTCTTTTCTGAGCCAAAAAAGAAAAAAAAAAAATACTAACAAAATCTTTGAGACTCCAGGTGAAAGAATAAAAGAATAGGAATAATTTTTTTTTAAGCAACCTACAAAAAGCAATATAGGAGATCTGCAAATAAGATTTCGAGTACATAGCAGGGGCCAGTAGTCGTCCTTTTACAATTTCATTCTTTCAGTTCCTTAACTTCTGGACCCAGAGATCACTGAAAACAGAGTAAGCATGATGATGCACATCTTGAGAATAATTTGCATAGAAGTAAATCAAAACATTGGATTTTTAAAAAATAACTCTAAAATAAAATAAAAATTCACAAATTTAAGTTATAAGAAGAGTTTGCAGAGAAACTACACTTGTGACAGCGCCTTTTGGGGATACATGTATCACTGCCCTCCATCCCACCCACTTCCCTCAGTATTTTTTTTTTTCCATTAATGTACTCTGTATTAAAGATATAAGCATTGCAATTTGCCCTGTGACCCAAAGATTCAGGAATATGATGATTTTGAATGTGTGGGTGGGTAGGAGTGTGAAAGAGTGGCAAGCAGGACAGAAAGGCTCAAAAATAAAACAGGCGGGGCACGGTGGCTCACTCGTAGCAGTTTGGGAGGCTGAGGCGGGTGAATCACTTGAGGTCAGGAGACCAGCCTGGCCAACATGGTGAAGCCCCGTCTCTACTAAAAATACAAAAATTAGCCAGGCGTGGTGGTGGGCGCCTGTAATCCCAGCTACTCAGGAGGCTGAGGCAAGAGAATGGCTTAAAGTCAGGAGGAGGAGGTTGCAGTGAGCTGAGATCGTGCCACTGCACTCCAGCCTGGGCAACAGAGTTAAACACTGTCTCAAAAAATAAATGAATAAACATAACAAAATTTCAATAGCTGTTAGGCCTCAGTACATGAGTATAGAGGTATGCTACTGCTTTCAAATAGATTACTTAGGGACTATGGTCCGCCTTATCATGCTGGATACATCAAACTAGGCACTAGGGCTCAATAATCCACTGTCTCAAAGAAACTGGTGATTTTCAGCACAGCTAAGACATTTTATGGAAAGCTGTTTCAAAGAAAAAGGCAGCGGCCGGGCACGGTGGCTCAAGCCTGTAATCCCAGCACTTTGGGAGGCCGAGACGGGCGGATCACGAGGTCAGGAGATCGAGACCATCCTGGCGAACATGGTGAAACCCCGTCTCTACTAAAAAGTACAAAAAACTAGCCGGGCGAGGTGGCGAGCGCCTGTAGTCCCAGCTACTCGGGAGGCTGAGCCAGGAGAATGGCGTAAACCCGGGAGCGGAGCTTGCAGTGAGCAGAGATCCGGCCACCGCACTCTAGCCTGGGTGACAAAGCGAGACTCCGTCTCAAAAAAAAAAAAAAAAAAAAAAAAAAAGAAAAAGGCAGCTACAACAAAAGACAATCTGCCTTGTATTTAAGAACTAGAGTCTGGCATGAGGGAACCACAGGAATGCAGGCAAAGCGAGCAAAGCACAGTACAACATCTAGAACCATCTGTAGTGCACCAATATTCAAAGGAACCAAAATTTGTACTCTACCTTTTAAGACCATATCTGAGAACATCTGGGCAAGTTTCAACAGGAGAGCTGTCCCCACACTGGATTTTGCAGCTCCGGGGCCCCACGCATCTCTCTGGGCCCCAACCACAACATAGTGATCTTTAAAAACAAGAGAGGAAGAATTTAAATAAGCTTCTAAACTTTTCTACAATTAGCACATCAGTAGAAAGGTAAAAGTGCAGTATATGTATTAAGAATAAAAGCACCTTACTTCAAATCTGACTAAAAACTCTGGGAATTAAAAATTCACATGAGGGCCGGGCGCGGTGGCTCAAGCCTGTAATCCCAGCACTTTGGGAGGCCGAGACGGGTGGATCACGAGGTCAGGAGATCAAGACCATCCTGGCGAACACGGTGAAACCCCGTCTCTACTAAAAAATACAAAAAACCAGCCTCCCGAGTAGCTGGGACTACAGGCGCCCGCCATCTCCGGGAGGCTGAGGCAGGGAGAATGGCGGGAACCGGGGAGGCGGAGCACAGTGGCTGAGATCGGCCACTGCACTCCAGCCTGGGGAACAGAAAGCGAGACTCCGTCTCAAAAAAAAAAAAAAATTCACATGAGAATATTAATTTTACTTTACTAGTAGAGCTACTTTTTTCCTACACTACTAATTAAATTTACTGACTACTTAAGTGAAAGAATAAAAGAACAGGAATAATTTTTTTTAAGTAACCTACGAAGAGCAGCAATATGGGAGATCTGCAAATAAGATTTTGAGTATGTAGCGGGGCCAGTAGTCATTTTCTTATTTCTTAGTAGGTGTTGGCTATTTGATTGCATTTAAACTCAACTCCAGGGACTGGCAAACTACAGCCTGCATACCCATTCATTACGTACAGTCTATGCCTATTTTCTTGCTTCTACAGAGTTGAACAGCTAAAACAGAGACTGTATAGTCTGCAAAAGGTTTATTATCTGCCCCCTTAAGAAATTTGCTTATCACTGGTCTAGTCAATAACTTAGAATAGATTTTCTAGTCACAATGGTCAATTTTCAACAAGAATTTCCTAGGGCCTTATTACCTCCCAGTAAAACTGACACACAGGCCGGGCACAGTGGCTCACACTTGTAATCCCAGCACTTTGGGAGGCCGAGGCAGGCAGACCACGTGAGGTCAGGAGCTGACCTCATAGAGCCTGGCCAACACGGAGAAACCCTGTCTACTAAAAATACAGAATTAGCCAGGCATGGTGGTGCACGCCTGTAATCCCAGCTACTGGGGAGGCTGAGGCAGGAGAATCGCTTGAACCTGGGAGGTGGAGGTTGCAGTGAGCCGAGATCGCACCACTGCACTCCAGCCTGGGCAACAAGAGTGAAACTCCTCAAAAAAACAAAAACAAAAACAAAAAAATCTGACACATAAACAATTCACTTTAGGACAGATAAGATTAAGCACTTCATAAAACCAAGCCAAGCCAGCATCGTACACTCCCTCCCCTTCCCTAGCCACATCCTCAAGAACAGCAAAGAAAACAACAACAACAAAAAAAAAACCAAGAGGGGTGGGGGCGGTCTTTACCTGGTTCTACGAAGCCTTTAATAACTCCAAAGATGTTAAGAATTTTTGTCTCTTTCAGCACATTGCTCACCGTGAGCTTCACATTTTTGTTTTCCGAGGTTACCATCTTACACGTAGAGTCTGTTTTCCAGTCAGAGGGACAGTCTCCCTCCATATTTCTAGAACCAGAAAGTTCTGCGTTATTGTTCCTTGCCCAAAGTTTACTTTTGTCTAGTGAGGCTCTAGATTAAGAGGACATATAAACAAAACTTACTCTCGGGCAGGCACAGTGCCTCACCCCTTTAATCCCAGCACTTTGGGAGGCCGAGGCAGGTGGATCACAAGGTCAGGAGTTCAAGACCAGCCTGACCAACATGGTGAAACCCCGTTACTACTAAAAATACAAAAATTAACTGGGCATGGTGGCGGGTGCCTGTAATCCCACCTACTCAGGAGGCTGAGGCAGGAGAATCGCTTGAACCTGGGAGGCAGAGGCTGCAGTGAGCCGAGATCACACCATTGCACCCTACCCTGGGCAACAGAGCAAAATTCCTGTCTCAAAAACAAAAACAAAAACAAACTTACTCTGTAGTGGTGAACCATTTGTGTCTTACTTTGATCTGTAGGCAGCCAACTGAAAACCATGAATTCCTAGTTTAAGCAATATTTTATAAAACTTCTAACTGTCCTCATCTGATATATGCCTTTCCGCCAGATATAGTTATGTAGTTTATATTTGGAATACATACCAAGATGGACTCAAAATGAAGTTCTTTTAATATATAAAAGGATATTAATACATTTTTATGTTTCCCAACTGTCACCACTAATAAAGATAGTATACATTCTTATCTCAGTTATAAAAAATATTCCTCAGCTGGGTGCAGTGGCTCACGCCTGTAATCCCAGCACTTTGGGAGGCTAAGGCAGAATTCCTTGAACCCAGGAGGTGGAGGTTGCAGTGAGCCAGGATCACACTACTGCACTCCAGCCTGGGCAACAGAGTAAGACTATCACAAAAAAAAAAAAAAAAAAAAAAAAAATCCTATGCTTCCCCCATCTAATTCCTCTGTGTTACCCCAAATAATAGCTGTTCCTAAGGGGGCTTAATTACACAAATATAGGTTGAAACATTATTACTCCCCTACTACATAAGGGTAAGATGCGTCACTGGCTTCACAGGTTGGTTACGACTTGTAGGTGGTAGGTAGAATGAGTCAACAAAAATCACCTATGCTAAAGGCCTCTTAGCATTATCAATGATCATAGTATGTTACACACTCCTTTCTATGCTAAAGGCCTCTTAGCATTATCAATGGCCATAGTACGTTACACACTCCCTCCCCTACGCTAAAGGCCTCTTGGCATGATCAATAGTCATGGTATTTCACATAGTCCTTACATACAGATGTTCTTCATTTGAGACTATCAAGTAGAATATATTTTCACTATCCAATTATGTTAAAGAAACAGGATCAGAGAGCCTATGTCATACAGGAGATAAATGCTTTCATAAAGGTCTGAAACTCGATCTCTATCCTGTAACAGGAAATGAGAAATATGTCCACATCCAAATCAAAATTAATCAAATCAAAATTAATGCTAAAACGGAACTGGGCTGTTTTTAAAGAGGAACACTAACACTACAGGGAGGATATCCAGGAGCGCCATGACCATAAATGGTTTCTCTGGAAACCAGCATGAGAAGTGAGGCTTCTCAATCTACAGACAAGGAAACTAGAATCATCCCGTGTTGCTTAGAAGAAAAATCCAGACAAATGGATGTTTCAGGGAATGGGATTTTATCCCAATATGAATTCTAACAGATTCTCTCCACTAACTGAATGGGTTGCCACAGGCATCGTGCCTCAGCACAGAAGTACTTGAGCAGAAGTTGTGCCAGGAATCTTGCACAAGGAATTCACTGGGGTTGTAAGTCTCCTTATTCTCCTGCATTTGTAAGTCCATTATTAAGATCTCTTTAGAGAAAAATTCATTTTTATCTATACCAAGGTAACAGCTAACTATCTTCCAAATTCCCAAATGTGGAAAATTATAATCATATTTAACATTTTAATCAACATATTACCGTTCTTCCCTAACCATAAAACCTCACCCTGCAAGACAGCTTTCAAATAAAAACTTACCCAAACAGCTTTTCTGCAGCAGCTCTGGAGATCGTTTGGACAGGTATATTAGGCAATCCTGACGACTGAGATGGTGGAAACTGAGTGTGATTGAAGGAAGGGAATCCAGGTGTGTAAGGGTCACCTGTTCCCAGATGAGCCTAGGAAAACAAAGAGCAATTCGCTCCATCACATACTTCCTCAAAAGTTCTCTGTAAGATTCGGAGTTGGTATAAGATTCGGATTTGGTATAAGGCTGCAGCCCAACCTTAGTTTACCAACTTGAAGCCTCAAAAATCTGAGTGGCTCTGCAATGTGACTCCTGTTTTCATGGCACATGGAAATTCTCAGTTCAAGGTACTGTTGATAAAGTACTTTTACCAACAAATAATAAAGCCTCAAAGTCAATGTAATCTATCTTCTTGCTTACTGCTAATGCCCTCCCAGAAAAAGAGCATTTAAGGAAGACACAGTGCTATTTCTGCTAATATAGGAATCCAAGAACAATTCAAAGAACTCAAAACGGCGATTTACTCAAGAAATAACTCACATGTCCAAAGAATGAAAGGTCTGCCTTAACAATGGGAAATTTAGTCCGGTCCATATATATCAAGACACCAATTGCATTTAAGCTTTCAGCATTTGCAACCTAAAAGAAAACATATAAAGCTCAGAAAATGAAAATCTGATCATATGAAATGAGAATACATCTTGGACATTATGCTAAAGGCCAAATGGTTACAGAGGACTAAACTCAGAATACTTCCAAATATTTCAAATTGTTTATCTAGTAATGTGTTGTTAATTGTTTCCTGAAAAATTAACTCACTTGTTTGCAAAGTAAGAATAACGGGCCGGGCGTGGTGGCTCACGCCTGTAATCCCAACACCTTGCAAGGCTGAGGCAGGCAGATCATGAGGTCAGGAGTTTGAAACCAGCCTGGCCAACATGGTGAAATCCTGTCTCTACTAAAAATACAAAAATTTGCTGGGCTTAGTGGCAGGCGCCTGTAATCCCAGCCATTCGGGAGGCTGAGGCAGGAGAATTGCTTGAAACTGTAAGGCAGAGGTTGCAGTAAGCCACTGCACTCTAGCCTGACCAAAAGAGCAAAACTCCGTCTCAAAAAAAAAAAAAAAACAAAGAATAACGAAGGCCAGGAGTGGTGGCTCACGCCTGTAATCCCAGCAATTTGGGAGGCCGAGGCAGGCGGATCACCTGAGGTCAGGAGTTCAAGACCAGCCAGGCCAACTTGGTGAAATCCCCTCTCTACTAAAAATGCAAACATTAGCTGGGCGTGGTGGCAGACGCCTGTAATCCCAGCTACTCAGGAGGCTGAGGCAGGAGCATCACTTGAACCCGGGAGGCAGAGGTTGCAGTGAGCTGAGATCACGCCACTGCATTCCAGCCAGGGTGACAGAGACTCCATCTCAAAAAAAAAAAAAAAAAAAAGAAAAGAAAAATAACAAAAACCCATCTAAGACAACCACTTTTTTGAGTCCCACTGTCACCCAGGCTGGAGTGGCACAAGTCACATCTCACAGCCTCCAGGGCTCAAGCAGTCCTCTCACCTCAGCCTCTCAAAGTGTTGGGATTACAAGTGTGAGCCCTGCCACTTCTTTAAAAATGCAGAAATCACCACTGTCCTTTGATATGTTCCAGTCTAGTTCCTTGTGTATGTTTGGCTATTTATTTTCCTTTTTATAAAACATGCTTTTAACTGTATTCTGTATATGCATAAAACTGAGTTATACAGACAAACAGCTTTCACTTAAGCATTTCTGATTAGGGAAGTGGAACTTATTTGATTTGCTTAGCACTTTTAATAAATTATATTATCTGGTATGAGAGTTTAAGATCGCTGGTTTTCAGAATGTAAGAATATTAACAAGAAATATAACTTACCTGAAGAGTAAGATACCAAAGTACTGTATTGAATATTTTATATATATATATAAAATAACCCACACTCACCTTTTCTGCAAAGGTGATTTTTCCTGCTCTGACAATCACTATAGATCCATTCACAGGAGAGTCTAAATCCTCAAAGTCTTTTTTAGTACCAAAATTAGCATGGACCAGTTTACCCTAGAACAAAGACATTAGATTTAATGAGCATTATGGTATTGGAACAGCTCTAAAATCTTGAGACAAAAGAGTTTTATAGATCAAACCTAAGACAGGCAACCCAAGAGATAAAAGGAGGCCAAGGCCTAAAAAAGACATGAGTTCTAAAAAACTTTATAATTTTTAGGTCAGAGGTATTAGAATAAAATCAAGAGTTTTAGCCTCCTATGTCTTTCATGCTTTTATTCCACGCTGCCTTTCATGTAAAGGGCATTTAGATTAAAGAGGCCTATGTAGGCTGGTCATGGGACTGGAGGCCTGGAACAATCTTCGCCTTGAGGACATCATAGAAAGAGGTTTTAACCGAAAGACCTGACAATACATCTGTCCCAAAATTAAAACACCATCTATTACAACAAAGTGACTTGCATACACCAACTTTGGATGTGTCATTATGTTCCTAAGCTAAGAAGAGTCCAGATGAACAGCTATAAACAGACACTAACACCAAGCACCTGAACACAGAAAGCTGGAAGCTGAAGAAAAACCTTCAATGTTCTTTAACAGAACAATCTACCATCTCTAAACTCCTGGCTTACAGGCAGCCAGGCAAAGGGATAAAACACAAGTATCCAGAAAGGCAAGGACTCACCACAGAACTGCACCTGCCTCAAAAGGTATCCACTGGAGATGCCCAACTCACAAATGTGATTTTTTTTTTTGAGACGAATTTCGCTCTTGTTGCTCCTGCTGGAGTGCAGTGGCGCAATCTCCACTCACTGCAACCTCCGCCTCCTGGGTTCAAGGGATTCTCCTGCCCCAGTCTCCCAAGTAGCTGGGATTACAGGCACCCACCACCACACCTGGCTAATTTTTGTATTTTTAGGAGACTTCAACATGTTGGCCAGGCTTGTCTCTGACCTCAGGTGATCTGTCTACCTTGGACTTCCAAAGTGCTGGCATTATGGGCGTGAGCCACCACGCCCAACCACAAATGTGATTTTTAAGCTGAAAATTATTCCATCTATCTGTTCTCTATTTCTGTGTTAATTTGACTGTATCTGCCTAAGTTTAAAAAGATCAAGGGCTGGGTGCAGCAGCTTACTCCTGTAATCCCAGCACTTTGGGAGGCCAAGGTGCATGAATGGCTTGAGCCCAGGAGTTTGAATTCAAGACCAGCCTGGTCAACATGGCAAAACCCTGTCTCTACCACAAATAATAATAATAATAATAACAAAATAAAAAATAAAAATTAGCAGGACGTCCCAGCTACTCGGGAGGTTCACTTGAGCCTGGGTGGTGGTGGAGGTTGCAGTCAGCCAAGCTCACGCCACTGCATTCCAGCTAAGGCAAAAGAGTGATACCCTGTCTCAAAACAAAAATAAAAAAAGATCAAGCATTAATGAATCAAGCTAAGACTAGGCCCCAGCCAAGATGGATATTTAGATCTGTCCCCACAGGGAGGATATGCATTTGTTTAGCAAATACTACTATGTATGGTCAGCCATTCTCCAAAGCTCTGCGACATGGCAGTAAATAGAACTAACCCATGGTTCTTCATTTGGCTCACATTCTAACGGAAACAAAGGCATAGATAATGTCAGGTGCTATCAGTACCATAAAGAAAAAATAAAGCAGGATATGGGGAAAGTGATTAGAGAGAGAAGACATTGCATGTTGACTGTGTCATTAGAGGGTTGAAAACCAAAATATCTCACGATAATTTACATTTCACAAGTAAATGTATAACTCCTAAGAATAGAAAAGATGAGTTTTGAATGATTCAAGAGGGAAAAGCATCTCATGCACTGTTTTGCCTTACTTACAGTAACTGTTGCAGCCTTACTATACGCCACATAACCCCCAGGATTCTCCACCAGGTAAACAAGTCCACCATTCTTATCAACTATGATCACCGAGTTTTGAGCACTGTTAAAAAGATGAAGTTAAAATAAGTCTAAGGTCATCCTTCCAAAAAACACAATAGCTTACATTTAGTATGTCTTGCATTATTTGGCTTCAGGAAATTTACCTCTAAATCTTAAGCTTAATTTTTATTTTAAAAGCCTTTGGGCCACGTGTGGTGGCTCACGCCTGTAATCCCAGCACTTTTGGGAGGCCGAGGCGGGCAGATTACCTGAGGTCAAAAGTTCGAGACCAGCCTGGCCAATATGGTGAAACCCCACCTCTACTAAAAATACAAGAATTAGCTGGGCATGGAGGTGTACACCTGTAATCCTAGCTGCTTTGGAGGCTGAGGCGGGAGAATCAGTTGAACCCAGAAGGCAGAGGCTGCAGTGAGCACAGATTGTGTCACTGCACTCCAGCCTGGGCAACAGAGCAAGACTCTGTTTCAAAAAAAGCAACAGTAACAAAAAGTCTTTGCTATATTTAGCACACCTGAAAATAGCTACTTGTATAAAAATAAGTTTACCATCTTTCAACATACCTGTCCTTGACCTGAATCTTAACAAAATGTTGATCACGCCAGACTTTGCTGAGTTTAAATTCACGAAATTGATTTTCAATATACAATGCAAGATTTTCATCTTTTTGAGATCCAGCCTCACGAGGGACATATAAATTTTCATTCAGCAGCCTGGAGGAGAAAATGTCTTTTAAATAAACTTAAGTTTAATTTAAAATAAACATTTAACTCAAGGATTAAACAAATTGTTTTGAAAGCAAAATATTATCCCTCATAGTTTAGATAAACGAACTGTGACCCAAAACTTCTAGATTAACACAAACTAAGAAAAAAAAAACTGTGCCCCAAATCTTAATTTATAACTTCACAGCTTCTTTACCCACTATAAAGGACCCCTTCAAGAGCCTCATCATAATGTATCTGCTAAGGGGAAATGAGTAGCTTCCAGGAGATCTACTATAAAGTCAATTATAAAATCTAAGATAGTACTACTGTGCTAAACAGGGTGCATAGTTTCAATTTTCACCTACTTGTGAAGCATTTCTGAATACCCTGAAGCAAAGCTGCTCCTTGGTCTGATCTCCCATTGCTCTATTTACTCAGCATATTAGTTCTCACATGTTTGTGGGGTGGACTATATTCTCACTTTATCCGTAATATCTGGTGTACAGTAAATAAGCACAAAAGCATCAACTACATGAAGTAGAAAATGCCATAACTTAAGACTAAAGAATTATAGTACCACGCTAACTATAGGAAGCTTGAAAAAAGGAAAAGATAAATTTATTATTTGCACAGAGGCATGGATGTGCAAAGATAGTAAAACTATATGGACAAGTGTTACAGCTCTTAGAATCTGTCTAGCATGCTTTCTGGCTTTTGCCAGAAAACCCATTAAAAATAAAATAAATAAATACAAAATAAAAATCTGGCCAGGTGTGGTGGCTCACACCTGTAATTCCAGCACTTTGGGAGGCCGAGGCAGGAGGGTCACCTGAGGTCAGAAGTTCGAGACCAGCCTGGCCAACATGGTGAAATCCCGTTTCTACCAAAAACAAAATTAGCAGAGTGTGGGCACAAGCCTGTGATCTCAGCTACTCAGGAGACTGAGGTAGGAGAATCACTTGAACCTGGGAGACAGAGGTTGCAGTAAGCTGAGATCGTGCCACTACACTCCAGTCTGGACAACACAGGAAGACTCCATCTCAAAATAAATAACTAAATAAATAAAAATAAAAATCTAAGGACAGACCGGCCTGGAAGACATGGTGAGACTCCGTCTCTTAAAAAACAAATTAGCTGGGTGTGGTGCTGCGTGCTTATAGTCCCAGCTACTCAGGAGGCTATGGTGGGGGGATCGTTTGAGCCTGGGAGGTTGAAGCTGCAGTGAGATGAGATCGTACCACTGTATTCCAGCCTCCACCAGAGGGAGACACTGTCTCTGGATACATATTGGCCTATGGGTTAATGGGTGAGTATCAGCAGAAACTAAGAAGCACTAGACTTAAGTCAGGCAGTTAAATTACCCATGATCTAGAAGATGAAAAAGGCTACTTCTGGCATGTGTTGTTTCCTATAAAAGAGAAAAGCTACTGATGCCCTTGTCAACAAAGCAGAGCTTAGTACAACATTACAAGAGGTTAAGAAGAGCCAGGCGCGGTGCCTCACACCTGTAATCCCACCACTTTGGAAGGCCAAAGCGGGCGGATCACGAGGTCAGGAGATCGAGACCACCCTGGCTAACACAGTGAAACCCTGTGTCTACTAAAAACACAAAAAATTAGCCGGGCGTGGTGACGGTCGCCTGTAGTCCCAGCTACTCGGGAGGCTGAGGCAGGAGGCGGAGCTTGCGGTGAGCTGAGATCGTGCCACTGCACTCCAGCCTGCGCGACAGAGCAAGACTCCTCAAAAAACAAAACAACAACAAAAAAGAGAGATTAAGAAGAAAAATCAGAGCCAAAGAATGACAGCAAGCAATAAGCTACAAAGATCGGGAAAACATCAAGGGCCTATGAATTTTTTAAGAAAAAGGAGACTCCCTAGAAGTTCTACCTTTTTTCCTACCAGTATAGTTTCAGTTCTTTACAGGCCCCTCACCCTCTTTAGCTAAACATGGCAAGTCTTGTCTTCTCTGAAAAGCCATTCCCACAGTGTCACCATTATTGTTTCCCTGCGGCCTATCATAATCCCTGAATTACTCATCTAGATACTTGCAAAGTAGCTCATGCTCACTTGATGGTGCTGGTGAAGTCTGTGCTGTCCAGTTTCTCTGACAACTTTTTCTTCAGGTCATCCCAGTATAAGCGCGGCGCCGCAGGGAAGTCCTCCTCTGGCTCCTCCCTCGCTGGAGACTCGGTGCCTGCCAGCCTCTCACACTCAGTTTTTGGTTCTACCCCTTTACAATAGCCCAAGTAGCCAATCATAAACCCTAAAGAGACAAAGTTCCAGAGCTGAACTCAGAATTTCACTTGTGATCTATCCCTGTTAATACTTTTCAGGTAAGCCTTGAAAATACTGGTTGTCAAATTCTAAGTAGTTTTAAAGTATATAATGCATCTCAGTTTTGTATACTTTAAGCCACTTAATAAACTGTATACTAGCTTTATTTCAAATAGTTACCTATTCAAAACATAGGTACTTTTTCCAAAAGACCTCCTTGAAACATCAGACTGAGCTTCTACACCACCAGTATCCTGTGTATATGTTTTAGTGTAACATTTGTTTCCTGGTGGAGTGGTAGCAAACAAAAAAATACATAAATAAAAAGAAAACACTTGCTCATCGTATTGAAAGAATTCATGGGTCTCTCTTTCCAACCAGACTAAATTCAATGACAGGTATAGAATCTACTCATGATTGTCTTCCTAGTGGGACTTAAAAAGGCACAAAGTGGACGGGTGAAGTGGCTCGTGTCTGTAATCCTAGCACCTTCGGAGGCCAAGGTGGGTGGATCACAAGGTCAGGAATTAGAGACCAGCCTGCCCAACATGGTGAAACCCCGTCTCTACTAAAAATACAAAAACTAGCCAGGTGTGGTGGCGCACACCTGTAGTCTTAGCTCCTCAGGAGGCTGAGGCAAAAGAATCGCTTGAACCCAGGAGGCAGAGGTTGCTGTGAGCCAAGATCACGCCACTGCACTCCAGCCTGGGCGACAGAGACTCCATCTCAAAAAAAAAAAAAAAAAAAAAAAATTAGCCGGGTGTGGTGGTGAGCGCCTATAGTCCCAGCTACTCAGGAGGCTAAGGCAAAGAATCGCTTAAACCTGGTAGGCAGAGGTTGCAGTGAGCCAAGACGGTGCCACTGCACTCTAGCCTAGGCAACAGAGCAAGACTGTCACAAAACAAAACAAAACAAAAAGGCACAAAATAACTATATGCTGAACTGAAATAACAGACTTCTCAGAGTTGGTTATGGAAAATATTGAAGTTTGGAATGGTCATTCTTACCAATCAAGAAAAAGATGATCACGGCAATAGTCCCATAGCAGATATTTCCACCACACCTTTTTGGTTTTGTGCCATTGGCCTTTGTGTTATTGTCAGTATTTTCTTCTTCATCTACACCAAGTTTCATCTCCACATGACTGTTATCGCCGTCTACTTGCCGAGCCAGGCTGAACCGGGTGTATGACAATGGTTCTCCACCAAACTGTTTTGGGGAAAAAGGCATGATGAAGAACAGGCACAGGAATGTTTAGGAAAAGCTTGCTTAGGTATATGCTTGTTATTGGGCCATTACTATGACTTGCTATGTATTCCTCAGTGTTTTCCTTTCAAACCAACATTCTTCCCTGGGCCCAGTCAAGGGCTAGTTCACACTGGTCTTCTCAATCAGTCTTTCCTTTTCTGTAAATGGTTTTTTGGTGTTTTTTTTTGAGACAAGGTCTTCCTCTCTCTCCCAGGATGAAGTGCAGTGGTGTCATCACAGCTCACTGCAGCCTCAAAATCCTGGGCTCTACTGATTCTGCCGTCTCAGTCTCCTGAGCAGCTGGGACTAGGGGCACAAATCACTTTAGGATACTATGCAGTAACCCAGACCATGATGCTGGTGGGAGCCAGGGAACAAGAATAAAACAAGGTTATAAATAAGCAGAAATTCTGACTAAGCATAAGATAGAAGACAGAAAAGAGAGAATAGGCCAGACGCGGTGGCTCACGCCTGTAATCCCAACACTCTGGGGGGCCAAGGCAGACGGATCATTTGAGGTCAGGAGTTTGAGACCAGCCTGACCAACACGGTGAAATCCCGTCTCTACTAAAATAAAAAAATTTAAAAATTTAAAAAAATTAAAGGCCGGGCGCGGTGGCTCAAGCCTGTAATCCCAGCACTTTGGGAGGCCGAGACGGGTGGATCACGAGGTCAGGAGATCGAGACCATCCTGGCTAACACGGTGAAACCCCGTCTCTACTAAAAAATACAAAAAACTAGCCGGGCGAAGTGGCGGGCGCCTGTGGTCCCAGCTACTCGGGAGGCTGAGGCAGGAGAATGGCGTAAACCCGGGAGGCGGAGCTTGCAGTGAGCTGAGATCCGGCCACTGCACTCCAGCCTGGGCGACAGAGCCAGACTCAGTCTCAAAAAAAAAAAAAAAAAAACCAGCTGGGCATGGTGGTGCACGCCTGTAATCTCAGCCACTCAGGAGGCTAAGGCAGGAGAATTACTTGAACTCAGGAGGCGGAGGTTGCGGTGAGCACTCCAACATGGGCAACAAGAGCCCACGCTGAGACTCCATCCCAAAAAATAAATAAAAGAGAGAATGGAGGTCTAGATAGTGTGTCAAGAGTTAGGCTCCTTTTCATCATGTCCCGGATGGCTGTCTTTTCTGTATGTTCTTTCAGCTTTCGCTCATACTGTCTACTCAATGTTTCTTAAAATTTCATTTTTTTTTAATAGAGATGGGATTGCTATGTTGCCCAGGCAAGTCTCAAACTCCTCAAGTGATCCTCCTGCCTCACCTCCCAAAGTGCTGGGATTACGGGACTGAGCCACCACACTTGGCCTCATTCAGCCTTTGCTTTTTTTTTTTTTTTTTTGAGATGCAGTCTCCCTCTGTGACCCAGGCTGGAGTGCAGTGGCGCGATCTCGGCTCATTGCAACCTCCGCCTCCTAGGTTCAAGCCATTCTCCTGCCTCAGCCTCCCGAGTAGCTGCGACTACAGGCGTGCGCCATGACACTCCACTAATTTTTCTTTTTTTTTTTTTTTGTATTTTTAGTAGAGATGGAGTTTCACCGTGTTGATCAGGCTGGTCTTGAACTCCTGACCACAGGTGATTGACCTACTTCAGCCTCCCAAAGTGCTGTGATTACAGGCGTGAGCCGCGACGCCCAGCCAACTTTGCTTTTTACCTCTCTCACTAAGGAGACATTTTGATCAGCGCTTTCTTTAGTTCATCTTGTCTACTCGGCTGCCCCTCTACCACACCCAGAACCACGCTGAGAATTCTTCCAAGACCTTCTATAATCAACCCTATTGAAGGCTGAACTCTGTGGGATCAGTTATGCCTCAAGACCAATTCAAATGTAAATGAATACCTGATAATAGATTTGGGTTATTATTTCATGCTTCAAGTCATGCTTGTATATTTCACATTCTTTTTTTTTTTTTTTTTTTGAGACGGAGTCTCGCTTTGTCGCCCAGGCTGGAGTGCAGTGGCGCGATCTCGGCTCACTGCAAGCTCCGCCTCCTGGGCTTACGCCATTCTCCTGCCTCAGCCTCCCGAGTAGCTGGGACCACAGGCGCCCGCCACCTCGCCCGGCTAGTTTTTTGTATTTTTTAGTAGAGACGGGGTTTCACCGTGTTCGCCAGGATGGTCTCGATCTCCTGACCTCGTGATCCACCCGTCTCGGCCTCCCAAAGTGCTGGGATTACAGGCTTGAGCCACCGCGCCCGGCCTCGATTCTTGCAGACAGAAATACAACTGAAAATATCTTACCAAGTTAGAGAATGCTGATCTAGCTTGATCCATCATCCCGAACTGCCACACAGAAGAACCTAGGTATCAGAATAGAGAATTATTGAGAAAGATACTACTGTATCACATTAGTGAACTTTCTATTACCAGGCTAAATGTTTTATATCAAATTTTTAAAATAGTTTATCACTTTTCTAGAAAAGGCATTTAACCACAATTTACATGACAACTAAATTAAGTGTGATCCTTTTTAATACTTGTTATATATGTATTTCCTTTTTTTTTTTTTTTTTGTAGAGACAAGGTCACTCTATGTTGCCCAGGCTGGTCTTGAACTCCTGGCCTCAAACAATCCTCCCACCTTGGCATCCCAAAGGGCTGCGATTACAGGTATGAACCACTATGCTCTGAGTAGACAAAGAAGTGACACATACTGCCGGGTGCGGTGGCTCACGCCTGTAATGCCAGCACTTTGGGAGGCTGAGGCCGGTGGATCACCTGAGGTCAGGAGTTCGAGACCAGCCTGAGTTCGAGACCAGCCTAACCAACATGGTGAAACCCTGTCTCTACTAAAAATACAAAAATCAGCTGGGCATGGTGGTGTGCACCTGTAATCCCAGCTACTCGGGAGGCTGAGGCAGGAGAATCACTTGAACCCGGGGAGCGGAGGTTATGGTGAGCCAAGATCACACCATTGCACTCCAGCCCGGGCAATAAGAGCAAAATTCCGTCTCAAAAAAAAAAAAAAAGTGACACACACAAAAAGACAACAGACTATCACTTGAAAAAATTAAGACTAAAGCAGACAAGACCAGTTATGCTACGAATACCAAACCATCTTCAATGGAAAGGGGAAGAAATCCTGATTCTGACTGAATGAATAGTTCTACAAGTGATTCGATCTTTGACACAAAAAGAAACACGAAACACAGATCTGCTATTTTACAGATGAAGAGGCCACTTATCAGAGAAACTAAGTGGCCTGTTCACGGCTGAAAATTGATAATCTAAGTGAAGTTAAATGGGTTACTGGGTTATAGAAATTGTATTCTCATTTCTGGAAATTTAAGACATTAACCTTAACTTCTGTCAAAGCAAAATACATCTCTATAATCAAAGTCCTATGTTAAGTTAAAGGCCTTAACTGAAATCTGAATTTTCGGTTTGAGGGCATCTAGATACGTGAAAGTGATATGATCCTGAGATTTGCAAAATGGACATTTATTGGACTATTTTAAAGCTTTTCCTACATACGAGTACACTGAGAGCATATTAAACGCGCACACGGCACAAAGCCAGCTGTGAGGTATATGCAAACTGTAAAGCAAAGGGTATGATAACTGGCATTAAGAAAAAGCTTTCTGGCCCGGCGTGGTGGCTAACGCCTGTAATCCCAACACTTTGGGAGGCTGAGGCAGGTGGATCACGAAGTCAGGAGTTAGAGACCAGCCTGGCCAAGGTGGTAAAACCCCCATCTCTACTAAAAGCACAAAAATTAGCTGGGCGGGCTGATGGGCACCTGTAATCCCAGCTACTGGGGAGGCTGAGGCAGGAGAATCGCTTGAACCCGGGAGGCAGAGGTTGTGGTAAGCCAAGATGGCGCCACTGCACTCCAGCCTGGGGGACAGTGAGACTCCATCTCAAAAAAAAAGAAAAAAAGTTCTAAAACCCATTACAAAAAAACTTATTTTTAAATCCAAGCTTTAAAGACCAGCGTCCATATGCAATGGGTCATATTCTTAGAAGCATAATCTTTTTTTTTGAGACAGAGTTTCAGTCTTGTTGCCGAGGCAGGAGTGCAACAGCATGATCTCGGCTCACTGCAACCTCCGACTCCTGGGTTCATGCGATTTTCCCACCTCAGACCCCGAGTAGCTGGGATTACAGGCGCCTGCCACCATGCCCGGCTAATTTTTGTATTTTTAATAGAGACGGGATTTCACCATGTTGGCCAGGGTGGTCTGGACCTACGGTGATCCACCCACCTGGCTTCTCAAAGTACTAAGATGAGTTACTTGACAAGAACATCCCAAGGCGTGTGAGCCACTGCGCCCGGCCAGAAGCACAATCTTTTGCCCCTTCTGTTACAAAAAGCTTATCACTGCCACCACCAGAGCAGTAAGGACCCAATCACTAGAGCAGACCTGGAAGGCCCCACCCTGAACCAATTTTAATCATCCTTTTCCAGGAAAAAACATCTTGCAAGGTTTGACACTCATCTGAACCATCATTCCTCAAGTTTTCTAGTTTTGTTTTTTTTTTTTTTTTTTTTTTTTGAGACGGAGTCTCGCTCTGTCGCCCAGGCTGGAGTGCAGTGGCCGGATCTCAGCTCACTGCAAGCTCCACCTCCCGGGTTCACGCCATTCTCCGGCCTCAGCCTCCCGAGTAGCTGGGACTACAGGCGCCCGCCACCTCGCCCGGCTAGTTTTTTGTATTTCTTAATAGAGACGGGGTTTCACCGTGTTAGCCAGGATGGTCTCGATCTCCTGACCTCGTGATCCGCCCGTCTCGGCCTCCCAAAGTGCTGGGATTACAGGCTTGAGCCACCGCGCCCGGCCAAGTTTTCTAGTTTTAAATTAATTTTAAGAACACAAAGCGATGGCCGGGCATGGTGGTTCACACCTGTAATCCCAGCAACACTTTGGGAGGCCGAGGCGAGCAGATCACCTGAGGTCGGGAGTTTGAGACTAGCCTGACCAACATGGAGAAACTCCATCTCTACTAAAAAAAATACAAAATTAGCTGGGCGTGGTGGCGAATGCCTGTAATCCCAGCTACTGGGGAGGCTGAGGCAGGAGAATCACTTGAACCCAGGGGAGGTGGAAGTTGCGGAGAGATCGCGCCATTGCATTCTAGCCTGGGCAACAAGCGTGAAACTCCGTCAAAAATAAATAAAAAAATAATCTAAGCTACTTGTGTATCTTCGGTGTTCTCAATGGTGACTGAAAACAACAATTCAATTTTTCACATTAATAATGAAGTCCAGGTAGGCAAAACGTAGCCCCACATTTTGAACTATGAAATGGAACACATTCACTGCCTAACCACTTCACTACCCTCTATTTTCTCCAAAATCTGACAGAATCCAGCCCATCTTTTTACCCACTAACATTCTTCTCTGTTTCTTGAGGTCCTCATTTCTTCCAGGCTCAGCTCAAGGGCCATCTCTATGAAGCCTTCTCTGACTGACTTCCCTATCCTGTAATAACTGGTATTGAACGACCTGATAATGAGTAAAAATATTGTATTTAACAGTACTAGGGCATGCTTGATGCATGAGATTCCAAATGATATGAAAAACATAATGAAAACATTGGACCAGTAATCTTTTCCCATCCCAGCCACTCTTCTGGTTTAGTAGGGAGGTTTTTTTTTTGTTTTTGAGATGGCATCTCGTTGTGTGGCCCAGGCTGGAGTGCAGTGGTGCGATCTCAGCTCACTACCTCTGCCTTCCAGGTTAAAGTGATTCTCAAGCTTCCGCCTCCTGAGTGGCTGGGATTACAGGTGTGCACCACCACACCCAGCTAATTTTTGTATTTTTAGCAGAGGCAGGCGTTCACCATGTTAGTCAGCCTGGTCTCGAACTCCTGACCTTAGGTGATCCGCCTGCCTCAGCCTCCCAAAGTGCTGGGATTACAGGCGTGAGTGAGCCACGGCACCCAACCAGGAACCAGTTTTAACATAAATTGGATTGTGATCCAATTCACGTTTGGCTGGGAACCTTGCTCCATGACATGTAAATACATTATCAGAGGCAAGTAACTGCCTCGCCTGAGGGCACAGTTAGCCAAACTGCTGTGTATCCAACGACCTTCAACACAGGCTAGGTTTACAGCCACCATTACTTGATAAGAACATCCAAAGGAAATTGAAGGATGCCATTACTTGATAAGAACATCCAAAGGAAATTGAAGGATGCCATGCTCTATATAACCTTGCAATATCGATGACAAAAATTATCTTAACTCTGGATTTTCTTGAGAAGCATACTGTAACCCAAAATTGAGGGCGAGGGGTGGGGGGACCAGCAGGGTCCACAAGCACTCTAGAGAGCTTAACCTTAATTTTCACAGTAAGCTTAGCATACAAGTATGGGGTGGCCAAATACAATTTCCTACTTCAATCCTCTTATCAACGGGGAAGAAAATGGGAAAAGCTGCAGAATCCAGCCCCCCGGATAAGTGACGTACCCAAGTCTCTACAAGCAGTGAGCAGAGGGAAAGCGTTAACCGAAAAAAGCCGAATCAGAATGTATTTTCTTACCCACCCTCCCAACCTTAAAGAACTGTCCAGCAGAATGTGACACAACGGCCTCTCGGGCGCCCATCAACACAGCACAGCCCTCTGACCACACCGCTAATCTCCAAGTATCCTTCACCAATAAGACTCCTATGGCTCCCGTCTTGTGAGAACTGCTGGCAATATTCTTAATGTCAACACCTGCGGCGTTCCGCCGGATTCTGCCTTGAGAAACTAGAACCCACACACGGCGAACAGGCAGAGCGTGGCGAGACCAGCTTGTACCAGAGCCGAAGGGTCAGTTTACAGAAGCCCGTATCTAATTAATGCCTGTAACATGCCAGGTAACCGAATCGGGGACAGCTCTGTCCCTTTCCGCAGTGAGAGCGGAGCCTGCCCGGAGCCCGGGGAAGCGAAGGTTTACAAGCCCAAGGTCACCCACGGATCCCAGCCATTCCCCGGGGCGACTTCCTGGAGCAGCCACGTGTTCCCCGACGCCGCACGCCGCGCAGCTGCACCGGGACTGCGCCCGCGCTCCCGGACCCGCAGTCCGGAGCCCGCGCACGAGGGCCTGCAGCCTGCAAGGGCGAGGACCCGAAGTCCGCGGGGCTGAGCGACGTGGGGTACACCTGCTCTCGTCCTCGGAGCAGTAAGAGAAGCCATTCGTCGCTCTGTGACCGAGGCGGCGGGCAAGAAGGCAGCGAGAAGGGAAGGGATGAGAGGCCAAGGGACGAGAGGCGAAGGGACGCCTCTCCGCACAGCCGCCCGACCCCGTGCACCTGCAGCCGCTCGAGGTGCCGCCACAGCCCCTTCCCCACAGGCTCGCGGCCCCGCTCCATCCCGGCCGCCCCGCCTGGGGCCGCGGCCGCCTTCCCGCTCCCCGCGCGGCCCCCTATGGCTGCTAGACAGCACCGGAGCGGCCGCTCCAGCAAGCCCCGCAGGACGAAGGGAGGACACGAGGGTCGGCGTCGTTCTAGAAGCCCGCAGTCACTCACACTAGCGCGTCCTCCGTCCCGCGCCGCCCCAGCCGCCACCCGATATCACGACGCTCTGAGGGGATGGCGGCCCCGAACCGGCGGTTTATAGCCTGGCCCCGCCCCCGGCCCCCCGGGGCCTTGCGTCACTTCCTGAGGCACGTACGCTCGGCGAGGTGCTCTGACAGATCGCCTGGGGGCGGGGATGCGCGCGCACCGGGCGGGGCCCTCCGCGGAGGGCGCTGCGGGCGAGGCGAAGGCGGAGGGAAAAGGCGCCAAGGCAGCAGGTGCCCCGAGGAGCCGCGCGATGGGCGCGCTGGCCTCTGCCTCGGCGCCTTCCTCCACCCTGGCAGCCTGGCAGCCTCTGCCTGACCTTGACCGACCTCCAGTCCCTGCAGTGCAAGGTCAAATCTGTTGGCGTTGACGCTCAAATGTTGGATACTTGCACTGCAGCAGTTCCTTAAAATGTATGTGCAGGATGGAATGTTAGGTAACCATTAAAGCCGCTCTTGTGAAGATGTATTTTGCAGCCTCAGAAATACAAAAAGGAAAAGAAAAGCAAAATGCAAATTTTTGTTCAGAATGTATACAAGCTGCACTGTAACCAAGAGTAGCGGAGTGCTTTGCATAATGTTTAATGCATGAGGGAATAAAAGGGAAAATAGAAACAATCGGGTGATAGGATTGTAGATTAACTTTCGTTTTCATTGCCATTATTGCTGTTACTGGATTGTGCAGGGCATAACAAAATTCAATTCTTATCACCGTTTAAACTCTTTCCAAACAATCACACCCTCTCCCTCCCTCTGGTCAGTAACCTGCAGGCCAGGGAGGTAGTAGCCACAATGCAAGAAAACAACCCAGACCTTAAAAGCATTGCATATAAACTGACCTTCAGCGCCCTTAGGGACACAGAACAGCCCTTTAAGAAGCAAATCTGTTTCTCGGCCTTGTGCTTTTACTTTTCCCTTTATTTTTTTCTGCTCTGAGATAGAGAAAGTACTTGGGATTATCTCACCGCCTTTCTCTTTACTCCCATTTTCTAAAATCTCTCTCCCCAGAGAGAAGTGTTTAAAAGTCATTGAGTTGCCAGGCGCGGTGGCTCACGCCCTAATCCCAGCACTTTGGGAGGCCGAGGTGGGTGGATCACGAGATCTGGAGTTCCAGCCCAGCCTGACCAACATGGTGAAACCCCATCTCTACTAAAAAAAAAATTCAAAAAAAATTAGCCGGGTGTAGTGGCGCGCGCCTGTAATCGCAGCTACTCACGAGGCTGAGGCAGAAGAATCCCTTGAACCCAAGAGGTGGAGGTTGCAGTGAGCCGAGATCGCACCATTGCACTCCAGCCTGGTAACAGAGCAAGATTCCGTCTCAAATTAAAAAAAAAAAAAAAAAGTAATTTGAGCAGGAGCATTGCTGCACCTTAAATGATCTACTCAGGAAAAGGTTAAGGACAGACTTCCACAGAAGGCCTACCTTAATATTCAGACACCAGGCCTGCTCCCCTCTGCTCTTCCTTCTTTATTTTTTTAATTATTAATTTTATATATTTGTATTATTATTATTTTTAAGACAGTGTCTTGCCCTGTCACTCAGGCTGGAGTACAGTGGCATGATCTCGGGCTCACTGCAAACTCTGCCTCCGGATTCAAGCAATTCTCCTGCCTCGGCCTCCCAAGTAGCTGGGACTACAGGTGCGCACCACCACGCCCGGCTACTTTTTGTACTTTGAGTAGTGATGGGGTTTTATCATGTTGGCCAGGCTTGTCTCGAATTCCTGACCTCAGGTGATCTGCCCACCTTGGCCTCCCAAAGTGTTGGGATAACAGGCATGAGCCACCGTGCCCAGCCTATTTATTTTTTATTTTTTATTTGACGCAGTTTGCTATGTAGCCCAGACTGGTCTTGAACTCCTGGGCTCAAACAGTCCTCCTGCCTCCGGCCTCCCAAAGTGCTGGGATTACAGGCAGGAGCTACTGTGCCTGGCCTTCTGCCTTTCCTTGACTGAAGTATCTTTTAAAAAGAAACAAACTATGCTGGCATTTGCCGGTGAAGATCTTATACCCTCATGGAGGACGTAGGTTTAGGTGGACATATGAGATGGCTAATCCCTGTAATCCCAACACTTTGGGAGACCGAGGCAGGTGGATCACCTAACGTCAGGAGTTCAAGACCAGCCTGGCCAACATGATAAAACCCCATCACAACTAAAAATACAAAAATTAGCCTGGCTTGGTGGTGCACACCTGTGGTCCCAGCCACTCCAGAGGCTGAGGCAGGAGAATCATTTGAACCCGGGAAAGGGAGGTTGCAGTAAGCTGAGATCGCACCACTGCCCTGCAGCCTGGGCAACAGAGCAAGACTCTGTCTCAAAAAAAAAAAAACAAAAGAAAAGAAAAATATGCTTAGGAGACATTTAGGGGCCAGGACCATTTGGACATGAAAATCCAAATCTGAAAAATTTATATTTGCTGAAATAAAACCATAAACATGACACTAAAGGGGCTGTCAATTATATTTTTATTTTTATGCTGTTATTAGTATTAACAGACACTGCAATTAAAGTCCACTTATTAACACTTTGATTATTTATTTATTTATTTATTTATTTTTGAAACAGTCTTACTCTGTCACCCAGGCTGGAGTGCAGTGGTGCGATCTCGGCTCACTGCAACCTCCACCTCCGGGGTTCAAGCAATTCTCCTGCCCCAGCCTCCAGAGTAGCTGGGATTTGAGGCCTAAACCATTACGCCACGCTGATTTTTTTTTTTTTTTTGTATTTTTACTAGAGACGGGGTTTCCCCATGTTGGCCAGGCTAGTCTCGAGCTCCTGACCTCAAGTGATCCACCTACCTCAGCCTCCCAAAGTGCTGGGATTACAGGCATGAGCCACCATGCATGGCCTATTTTTTTGAGAGGGGGTCTCACTCTGTCGCCCAGGCTGGAGTGCAGTGGCGTGATCATGGCTCACTGCAGCCTCCACCTCCCAGGCTTGGGTGGTTCTCCTGTCTCTCAGCCTCCCAAGTAGCTGAGACCACACGTAAATGCCACCATGCCTGGGTAATGTTTAATATTTGCAGAGACAGAGTCTCCCTTTGTTGCCCAGGCTGGTCTCCAACTCCTGGGCTCAAGGGATTCTCCCACCTTAGCCTCCCCAAGTGCTGGGATTACAGACATACCAACCCTTTGTGACTGAAGGCTTTGCAGAATCTCCCTCCTCTGCAATTTCAAGTAAATGAATATAAATTTGTCTTGTTTTGTTCCAGAACCTTTACACGCTAAGAGGCAATACAAAGGTTCATGCCAGGAAGGTAGTGTTACGGGTAGAAGTTCAAATGTTTTATTTTTTATCTGATTTTCATTGTGGTTATTGTTGCCATTATTATATAGTATTACCTCTGTTTGGGCTCAGAAACCAATACCCCAAAAATACAGCATTTTGACGTGCTGAACTAAAGAAACCTCAAGGCCTCTCTGGCCTCCCCCTCCACCTACAAAAGCACAGAGTGAAGTTGAAGTTCCTCTGTCTTCCTGAGTTCCAGGCCCACCAGAAAGGAGCTCTCTGTAAGACCAAGAATGTCACCACATCTGACAAATTAATCTGTTTCCTGATCCATTCATTCTCATTCTCCCTGGTCATCTCCTCAATAGAATTCCTCTTCTGGGCTGGGCACAGTGGCTCACACCTGTAATCTCAGCACTGTGGGAGGACAAGGCAGGTGGATCACCTGAGATCAGGCATTTGAGACCAGCCTGGCCAACATGGCAAAACCCCTCCTCTACTAAAAATACAAAAACTAGGCCGGGCGCGGTGGCTCAAGCCTGTAATCCCAGCACTTTGGGAGGCTAAGGCAGGAGAATCGCTTGAACTAGGGAGGCCAAGGTTGCAGTGAGCTGAGATCGCGCCGTTGCACTCCAGTCTGGGTGACAGAAGGAGACTCTGTCTCAAAAAGAAAAAAAGTAAAAAGGAGTCAATTGGCCGGGCGCGGTGGCTCAAGCCTGTAATCCCAGCACTTTGGGAGGCCGAGACGGGCGGATCACGAGGTCAGGAGATCGAGACCACCCAGGCTAACATGGTGAAACCCCGTCTCTACTAAAAATACAAAAATTAGCCAGGCAAGGTGGCGGCGCCTGTAGTCCCAGCTACATGGAAGGCTGAGGCAGGAGAATGGCGGGAACCCGGGAGGTGGAGCTTGCAGTAAGCCGAGATCATGCCACTGCACTCCAGCCTGGGCGCCAGAGCGAGACTCTGTCTCAAAATAAATAAATAAATAAATAAATAAATAAATAAATAAATTAGCAGGGCGTGGTGGTGCATACCTGTAATTCCAGCTACTTGGGAGCCTGGGCAGGAGAATCACTTGAACCCAGGAGATGGAGGTTGCAGTGAGCTGAGATCGTACCATTGCTCTCCAGCCGGGGCAACAGAGCAAGATTCCATCTCAAACAAAACCAAAAAACAAAAAAACAAAAAAAAACTCCTCTTCTGTCTTCTCCCATAACCTGGTTTGCCAGGAGCTTCTGAAGCCTGTCAGGGGATAAGCAGTCACTCTGTGATTGTCCCTGTGCCTGCACATGGTATGTTAAATAAATGTGTGCGCCTTTTCTCCTGCCAATCAGCTTCATGTCAGTGATCTTTGAACCTCCAGGGGGCCCAAGGCCTTGGCCCCTATACCTTTCATTTCTGGACATCCAGGAACTTGGATGTTTGCAATGAAATATATTTTTGGCAACCTTTATTTAATATCTAGGCCGTGTACGGTGGCTCACGCCTGTAATCCCAGCACTTTGGGAGGCCGAGTGGGTGGATCACTTGTGATCGGAAGTTCAAGACTAACCTGGCCAACATAGTGAGACCCCGTCTCCACTAAAAAAATACAAAAAACATAATTTGCGTGCCTGGTGGTGCACATCTGTAGTCCCAGCTACTTGGGAGGCTGAGGTGGGAGAATTGCTTGAACCTGGGAGGCGGAGATTGCAGTGAGCTGAGATCACACCACTGCACTCTAGCCTAGGTGACACAGCGATGAGACTCTGTCGAAAGAAAAAAAAAACCCTACATACATACATAAATACAAACAAAAATAAATAAATTCCAAAAGCTAAACTCAATGGCCAGCCCCTCCCATGGGAGTAACTCTCACAATGAGAACCAGCAAACTCCAGTGACAAACCCGGACCGCGGGAGGCACAGGACCCGGACCGCGGGAGACACAGTCACAGAGACAGACCCGGACCGCTGCAGACACAGTCACAGAGACAGACCCGGACCGCGGGAGACACAGGACCCGGACCGCGGCAGACACAGGACCCGGACCGCGGCAGACACAGTCACAGAGACAGACCCGGACCGCGGCAGACACAGGCCATACCAAGCTGGGCCCCTGTGAACACCTTTACTCCAACAGGTGGAGGGACCAAAGTAGGATCTGGGGCACCTCTGACCTTAGTCAGGATGGAGAGAGTAACGGAAGCACATGCAGAGCGTAGGAGTGCACATCTGGAAATTACTGAAAATTGTTCAATTATTCGATTTTTTTTTTTTTTTTTGAGACAGAGTCTCATACTTTCGCCCAGGCTGGAGTGCAGTGGCGCCATCTCGGCTCACTGCAACCTCCACCTCCTGGATTCAAGTGATTCTCCTGCCTCAGCCTCCTGAGTAGCTGGGATTACAGGCGCCCGCCACCACACCTGGCTAATTTTTTGTATTTTTAATACAGACGGGGTTTCACTATGTTGGCCAGGCTAGTCTTGAACTCCCAACCTCATGATCCGCCCACCTTGGCCTCCCAAAGTGCTGGGATTACAGGCGTGAGACACCACACACAGCCTAATTATTTGAAATTATTATTGGAAATTATTTAATTTCCAACCCTCCACAAACTATTCCATGAGGCTTACCTCACCCTCTTGCAGTTCTTCTGAATGGTACACAGAAACCCCAGAATTTTCATAAAGGGAAGGAGATTGGCGAGGAAAAAGCCACCATGAGCTATGGGGAAAAGAAAAGAGCACAAAGCCTAGAGGGCCGAGAACCTGGAATTCTCGACTTTCCTGATCCTGGGTTGCATCAGCTCTAAAATGGGAATAAAGGCCGGGCGCGGTGGCTCACACTTGTAATCTCAGCACTTTGGGAGGCTGAGGCGGGAGTATCATTTGAGGTCAGGAGTTCAAGACCAGCCTGACCAACGTGGTGAAACCCTGTCTCTACTAAAAACATGAAAATTAGCTGGGTGCTGGGCGTGGTGGCTCACTCCTGTAATCCCAGCACTTTGGGAGGCCGAGGTGGGCGGTTCACAAGGTCAGGAGATCGAGACCATCCTGGCTAGCATGGTGAAACCCCATCTCTACTAAAAATAGGAAAAAAAAAAAATTAGCCGGGCATGGTGGTGGGCACCTGTAGTCCCAGCTACTCGGGAGGCTGAGGCAGGAGAATGGCATGAACCCGGGAGATGGAGCTTGCAGTAAGCCGAGATTGTGCCACTGCACTCCAGCCTGGGCGACAGAGCGAAACTCCGTCTCAAAAAAACAAAAAAAAAAGAAAAGAAAAGAAATTAGCCAGGTGTGATGGCAGGCACCTGTAGTCCCAGCTACTCAGGAGGCTGAGGCAGGAGAATCACTTGAACCCAGGAGGTGGAGGTTGCAGTGAGCTGGGATCGTGCCACTGCACTCAAGCCTGAGCGACAGAGCAAGACTCCTTCTCGAAAAATAAAAATAAAAAATAAAATGGGGGAAAAAACTCCCTTATTCCAAAAATTCCTCTTTTAGGGACCTATTGTAGACTGTTGGTCAGCACGGTTGAGCCAGAGTCCCCATAGGGCAGAATGGGATCAGGTAGGAATGTGACGAGGAAGATGTCTGCAGATTGGGATGGATGTGGGTTCAGGGAGAGGAAGGATGAAGGCATTTCAGCAGAGGAGAACTGGCCACCTGAAGGCTCCGTAGTGAGAAGGAGCCTGCGGTGTGTGTTAGAAATCCTAAGGAGATGTCTGACAGCTAATTCAGGAGAATCACTGCTGGAAACAAGAGTGCAGGATGATTAACCACAAAATTCTGCCTCCCTCTCTTTTTTCTTCAGCAAGAGATGAAAGCAGGAGTCTTGCTTTTTGGTGAGAGAGAACTGGCAGGAAAAGGAAACCAGATAAGCCACTTACCTAGTGAAGGAGCCCCACTTGGCAGGGCACAGACGCTCATGCCTGGAATCCCAGCACTTCGGGAGGCAGAGGCGGGAGGATCACTTGAGGTCAGGAGTTCGAGACCAGCCTGGCCAACATGACGAGACACTGTCTCTACTAAAAGTACGAAAATTAGCCAGGCGTGGTTGTGTGCGCCCGTAATCCCAGCTACTCAGGAGGTTGAGGCAGGAGAATCATTTGAACCTGGGAGGCGGAGGTCGTAGTAAGCTGAGGCTGGGCCACTACACTCCAGCCTGGGTGGCAAAGTGAGTCTGCCTCAAAAATAAGATAAAAAGCCCCAGCCTAGAAATTAGCAACTGCTCCCCGTGGGCCCGTCACCACTGTGCTGCGGAACCGTGTGCGTCAGTCATGGCTCTGTACTTCATTTTCCCTGTCTGCCATGTGGAAATAATATTCCGTTACTGCCTTCATTCATTTACCAGTGAAATAAAAAGTAAGAAAACTCCTTAAACTACATGGTTATACAAATTTAAGGTGTTACTGGTGCAGAGCCTAGTCTAAGTGAGTAAATGTGGTGGTGGCGGGTCGAAGCTTTAAAAAAAAAAAAGGAAAAGGAAACTTTTTTTTTTTCTGGCTCTGTCACCCAGGCTAGAGTGCAATGGCACAGTCTCGGCTCACTGCAACCTCTGCCTCCCAGGTTCAAGCGATTCTTCTGCCTCAGCCTCCTGAGTAGCTGGGATTACAGGTGTGCGCCACCACGCCTGGCTAATTTTTGTATTTTTAGTAGAGATGGGGTTTCACTGTGTTGGCCAGGGTGGTCTGGAACTCCTGACCTCGTGATCCACCTGCCTTGGCCTCCCAAAGTGCTGGGATTACAGGTATGAGTCACCATGCCTGGCTCTTCAAGGCCTTTTGAATGCACCTATTCCAGAAAAAGTGACTTGATCATTGATAGCAGTGGATACAAAAATGTAATGCCATCATTATTTACTGAGTACTGTTGTGCGCTGGGAAAGGACATGTAAAGAGGTAAGAACCAAGTCTGTACCCCTGAAAAGGCAAAAAACGTAGCTGGGGAAGCACAATGTATATTTACAAGGATTTATATTTAAAGGCCAGGCCTAGTGCGGTGGCTCATGCCTGTAATCCCAGCACTCAAGGGGCCAAGGCAGGAGGATCGATAGCTTGAGGCCAGGAGTTCAAGACGACCAGCCTGTGCAACACAGTGAGAACCCCTATCACTCCAAAAAACTTAAAAATTGCCAGGTGTGGTGGTGCTGCCTGTAGTCCCAGCTACTCTGGGGGCTGAAGTGGGAGGATAGCTGGAGCCCAGGAGTTCAAGGTTGCAATGAACTGTGATTGCACCACTGCACTCTTATCTGGGCAACAGAGCAAGACCCTGTCTCAAATAATCATAATAATAAATATATAATGCTAGTCACCGTGGCTCATGTGTATAATCCCAGCACTTTGGGAGGCCAAGGTGGGCGGATCATCTGAGGTCAAGAGTTCAAGACCAGCCTGGCCAATGTGGCCAAACTTCCGTCTGTACTAAAAACACAAAAATTAGCCCGGCATGGTAGAAGGCGCCTGTAATCCCAGCTACTCGGGAGGCTGAGGCAGGAGAATCGCTGGAACCTGGGAAGTGAGCCGAGATCATGCCATTGTACTGCAGCCTGGGCAACAAAAGCGAAACTTTTGTTTTTTTGTTTTATTTTGTTTTGTTTTGTTTTTGAAGCAGAGTCTCACTTTGTCACTGAGGCTGGAGTGCAGTGGTGTAATGTCAGCTCATTGCAACCTCTGACACCCAGGTTCAAGGGATTCTCCTGCCTTAGCCTCCTGAGTAGCTGGGATTACAGGTGCGTGTGACCACACCCGGCTAATTTTTGTATTTTTGGTAGAGACAGAGTTTCGCCATGTTGGCCAGGCTGGTCTCAAACTCCTGACCTGATCCACCCACCTCGCCTCCCAAAGTGCTGGGATTACAGGCGTGAGCCACCGCGCCCGGCTAGAATCCCAGATGTTTCTGAAAATAAGAGTTTGTAGCCGGGAGCTCGGCTCTTAAGACACGAGTCTGCCGACGCTCCCGGCCAAATAAAAAAACCTCTTCCTTCTTTAATCTAGTGTCTGAGGAGTTTTGTCTGCGGCTGGTCCTGCTACACAACTGATGCTCCAAAAATCTCTGGATACTGTTTGACAGAAATGCAGTGCATTCATATTGCCCTTGCAAGCTAGCTGATTTGCTTAAATTTCCAGAATGCGTACCTACCTTTGATAAGGAGAGTTATTGAACTGATAAAATTATAGTATGAATGTGTATATATTAAACATTGTTTCTGGGCCACACGGCAAAACCCTGTCTCTACAAAAAATATGAAAAAAAAGAAAAAACATTAGCCAGGCGTGGTGGCACACTCCTGAAGTCCCAGCTACTTGGGAGGCCGAGGCAGGAGGATCCCTTGAGCCCAAGAGTTTGAGGCTGCAGTGAACCGTAATCATGCCACTATACACTATACTACACTGGGCAACAGAGTGAGAGCCTGTCTCAAAAATAAATAAATAAATAAATAAATAAATAAATAAGTTAAAAAAAAAAAAAAAAAACTTTGTTTCCAAAATATAAATTAGTCAGTTAGGTTTTTCTTATTTGCCTCTTCCTTCTTTCTTTCTTTCTTTCTTTCTTTTTTTGTATGGAGTTTCGCTCTTATTACCTAGGCTGGAGGGCAAGGGTGCCATCTTCGCTCACTGCAACCTCTGACTCCCAGGTTCAAGCGATTCTCCTGCTTCAGCCTCCTAAGTAGCTGGGATTACAGGCATGCACCACCATGCCCAGCTAATTTGTATTTTTAGTAGAGACAGAGTTTTACTATGTTGGTCAGGCTGGTCTCGATCTCCTGACCTCAGGTGATCCGCCCACCTCGGCCTCCCAAAGTGCTGAGATTACAGGTGTGAGCCACCACGCCCGGCCTCTTTCTTTCTGTTTTTTATAGAGACAGGACCTTGCTATGTCGACCAGGCTGGTCTTGAACTCCTGGCCTCAAGCAGTCCTCCCACCTCGGCCTCCCAAAGCGCTAGGATTGCAGGCATCAGCCACTGCACCCCGCCTCCTATTTGTATCTTCTTTTGACATCTGAGCTTGCAACTCTCACTTATGTCTGAGTTTCCCTTCCTCTGTGGCTGGGACCTCAAACAATAATACTTCTGATAAACTGGGCGCCAGATGGCCAAAGGTTGCCTTTAAAAAAATGACTAAGCAAGAGGCCTTTGAAAAGGACACTGTGAAGTGGGGGTGACTGATGATGTCAATGGGAAAAATGAAGAAATGTGTGAAGAAAACATTTGCATACCGACGTCTAAATCTAAATCCCAAGTCAGCAAATCTAGCATTCAGGAAAAGTACCAAATCAGCAGAAACTTTTGGTTTCTTCAGCTTCGTATACACAGTAGACAAATTTTCCTTTGGTTTGGAAAACGTTCCTGCCAAAACGTGGATTTCTTATACATGGAAACGTGGTCAAGGAGGCAGCTGTATGGTGGTTACATTTGTGAGAGCTGGACCGGCTTCGCTTGGTTCATCTCACACAATCCCCTGAGTGGTAGGAAGAGCCATATCCCAGGGCTGGGGGGCCCAGGGGTCAGAGTGCACTAACGTTCGCTGAGCGCCGTGGTGTGCAGGTACTGAGCTGGGGGCTTATATTTGTGGCATCTTACTTTGGCCCCCAACAATTCTGTGAAATAGGTATCATACCTGTTTTATAGATGAATAAGTAGAAGTGCGAAGAATACAAAAGAATTGGCAGGAAGTGGAACAGCTTTTAAATAGCAAGACCCTCACTTCGTATCTCTGCAATATTTTTTTTTTTTAGTGAATGTTAAGAGATATAGAGATGGGGATCTCACCACGTTGTCCAGGCTGTTCTCAAACTCCTGGGCTCAAGCAGTCCTACCTCATTAGCCTCCCAAAGTGCTGGGATTACAGGTGTGAGCCACCACACCCGGCCAGGTTTCTGTATTAAAACCACTTTTTACTCTATCTCAGGTATGGAAATATGAAAATACGGTCGTAGCAGGCAGGTAGTTGAAGCTCTGCACTCAGGTTAGACTGACGTACTGCCAGGCTCCAACCAGGACCTTACAACAATACCTATCCTTGGAAGGTTTGAGTCAACTTTATAGCTGAATTGGATGCCAGGAGCACAAAACAAAAGATCCCAATATATAAAGACAAGGTCATAAGGTACAGTGTGCCTGGTACAACTATTCTCCAGAATGCTTCCCAGAAGTAACATATCTGAGCACCCTGGCACGTGTTTATACTCTCAGCTCCTTGGAGGTGCTGAGGCAGGAGGATCATTTGAGCCCAGGAGTCGGAGGCCAGCCTGAGCAACATGCTAGGAAGGGGAGTAGGCTTCTGTAATAAGGTCGAGTCCAAGTAGGCAATGGCAGAGAGAATTCCAAAGGGAGAGACAGCTCTGGTAATCCTGCTAGCCAGGGCCCCTCCAACCCGCTATTTCAGGCTGACCACTTCTGTGTCCAGATCTGAAATCCAGCCTTGACTTTATTTTATTTATGTACTTTTTGAGACAGCTCTGCTGTATGGACCAGAATGCAGTGACATGATCATAGCTCACTGTAACCTCAAGCTCCTGGGCTCAAGCGATCCTCCTGCCTCAGCCTCCCAAGTAGCTGGAACGACAGGCACCCGCCACCACACCTGTCAAATTTTAATTTTTTTTTGTAGAGACGGAGTCTCACTGTGTTGCCCTGGCTATTTTTTAACTACTGAGCTCAAGGGATCCTCCAGCCTCGGCCTCCCAAAGTGCTGGGATTACAAGCATGAGCCACCGCGCAGGGCTAATTTTTAATTTTTTTGTAGAGACGAAGTCTCACTATATTACCCAGGCTATTCTTGAACTCCTGAGCTCAAAGGATCTTCCAGCCTCCTCGGCCTCCCAGAGTGCTGGGATTACAGGTGAAAGCCACCACGCCCGGCTCTAGCCTTGACTTTGTTAAGGTACAGGCAGGTTTCCCTACAGCGTGGTAAGATGGTAAGATGAATAAAGGTTAGGTTGGTTTTGAGATCCAGGTAGAGGCTAGACTCTAGCCTAGTGCTTCTATTTTTTGTTTTTGAAACGGAGTCTTGCCCTGTCACCCAGGCTGGAGTGCAGTGGCACGATCTCCGCTCACTGCAACCTCCGCCTCCTGGGTTCACACAATTCTCCTGCCCCAACCTCCTGAGCAGCTGGGACTACAGGCACCTACCTCACACCCGGCTAATTTTTGCATTTTTAGTAGAGATGGGGTTTCACCATGTTGGTCAGGCTGGTCTCGAGCTTCTGAACTCGTGATCCGCCCGCCTCGGCCTCCCAAAGTGCTGGGATCACAGGCGTGAGCCCCCGCACCCAGCCTAGCCTAGTGCTTCTTAAACATTCCTGTGAGCCCCATGCAGTGTCACATCTGTAATCCCAGCACTTTGGAGGCCAAGGCAGGAGGATTGCTTGAGCCCAGGAGTCCAGGGTTACGGTGAGCTATGATTGTGCCACTGCAGTCAAGCCTTGACTACAGAGTGAGACCTTGTTTCTTAAAAAAAATATATATATATATGTATATACATACACACACACACATACATACATATTATTTATTTTTATTATTTATTTTTTAATTTTTTTGAAAGAGAGAGACAGAGTTTCACTCGTGTCGCCCAGGCTGGAGTGCAGTGGTGTGATCTCGGCTCACTGCAACCTCTGCCTCCCAGGTTCAAGCGATTCTCCTGCCTCGTAGCTGGGATTACAGGTGTGCGCCACCACACCCAGCTAATTTTTGTACTTTTAGTAGAGACGAGGTTTCACCATGTTGGCCAGGCTGGTCTTGAACTCCTCATCTCAGGTGATCCACCCTCCTCGGCCTCCCGAAGTGCTGGGATTACAGGTGTGAGCCACCGCGCCCACAGCTGGATACCTCTGATTTTCCACTTGTTCACAGAAGAGAGAGGCTCCGAGTCTGTGAGCGAGTGAGCCTTTACCAGTTCATGTTCCCCTTCTCCTCACCTTGTTCATGGGTAAATATGACGAATATACCCAGGGGTCTACGGTGTTCCAGGCTATTTTCAGCCCTGGTGGTAAAGCCCGGCCTCAGAATGTCCCCTAGGTTCTCTCTGACGTCTTATCCATCAGCTGCTCCATAGGGGGGGTCTTCCAGAATCCTGCCGTTCCACTTGTGCAGCATCAAAGGCCTTTGAAACACGAAGAGAAGCATCCTTGCTTCCTATTTAGATATCCAGGCAAGTGGCCGACATGGAGGGTCCAGTGAAGTGCTGCATCATTATCTACTTCCAAGAATTCTTGTGAGAACTAGCTAGGCAGAAAATATGAGAATGCCATGAGTTATGTGAGGGCAGGCACGTGATGCGTTGAAGGTCTGATACCCACACGCTTCCGTTTGGATCTCTGCAACATCGGTCGGATTCCTTCTGACTCTCCTTCTGCTCACTGTACAAATACCAATTTGTGATTTATCTCTGTTTTTAATTTAATTTTTTATTTATTTAGAGACAGGGTCTCACTCTGTCACCCAGACTGGAGCGCAGTGGTATGATCATAGCTCACTGTAACTTCAAACTCCAGGGCTCAGGCGATCCACCCACCACGGCCTCCTAAGGAGCTGGGACTACAGATGCCACCACCCTAGCTAATTTTTTCTTTTTTTTTGAGACGGAGTCTCGCTCTTGTTGCCCAGGCTGGAGTGCAATGGCATGATCTTGGCTCACCACAACCTCCGTCTCGTGGGTTCAAGCAATTCTCCCGCCTCAGCTTCCTGAGTATCTGGGATTACAGGTGTGCGCCACCACACCTGGCTAATTTTGTATTTTTAGTAGAGATAGGGTTTCTCCATGTTGGTCAGGCTGGTTTTGAATTCCCGACCTCAGGTGATCCGCCCGCCTCAGCCTCCCAAAGTGCTGGGATTACAGGTGTGAGCCACTCCAGCGAATTCTCTTGGGGTCTCGCTAGGTTTCCCAAACTGGTCTCCAACTCCTAGCCTCAAGTAATCCTCCTGCCTGGGCCTCCAAAAGTGCTGGGATTACAGGCATGAGCCATGGCGCCTGGGCATGACTTCTCTCTCTAAATGCCAGATCTTTATTCTCAGGTGCTGCTGGACACTTCCATCTGGAGGACCTACTCAAATGCAAGCTGCCCAGAGAGAACGCAGCATCCCACCTCCCGAAGCTGGTGCTCCTGCCTCCTCCGTTCCCCGCCCCCGCAGCACCATGCGCACAGATTCGGGGACAGTCCTGGCAGTCTTCCGGGGCGGGGGGTCCCTCCCTGGGGCCACCTGGAAATATTTAATAAATGTTTATGGAGTGGAGCTCCTTTGGCCTCAGTGTGTGCCTGGACACAGATGAAACCAGCTTATTTATCAGGAAATACCTTCTTCAAACCGGCTGTCCTGGAGTTAATCACAAAGCTGGGTACCGCTGGTGATTAGCATCTAGCAAATCCCAGCATTTCCAGTTCAAATTTTCAGATGAGCGCTCACTCTTGAGGAGAGTTTCAAGTTTCCACAAGGAGGGAAATGAGATATTGGCACGTCCTGCTTCAACGCCTCAGGACATCACCCAAATCAGTCCTTCTGGAAAAGAGTGAGTCTTCAGCTCGGCCCAGCTCCATGTCACGTGGCCTGTGCTGGGCAATGATTTTGCTCCGCAGGGCACCAGACAAAGCTTTGAAGGAGGCTTAGACACAGCAAACAAAACTGTTTCTAGAGATACACTGACATGTACATAAGTGCATAAAAAATAACCGAGAAGGACATAGTACACTGACATGTTAGTGATAGGGGAACTGAGGCCCGCGCGGTGGCCCACGCCTGGAATCCAAGCACTTGGGGAGGCCGAGGTGGGCGGATCACCTGAGGTTGTGAGTTCAAGACCAGCCTGACCAACGTGGAGAAACCTCGTCTCTACTAAAAATACAAACTCAGGCCGGGCGCGGTGGCTCAAGCCTGTAATCCCAGCACTTTGGGAGGCCGAGACGGGCGGATCACGAGGTCAGGAGATCGAGACCATCCTGTTTAACACGGTGAAACCCCGTCTCTACTAAAAATACAAAAAAAGTTAGCCAGGCGTGGTGGCGGGCGCCTGTAGTCTCGGCTACTCAGGAGGCTGAGGCAGGAGAATGGCATAAACCTGGGAGGCGGAGCTTGCAGTGAGCTGAGATCTGGCCACTGCACTCCAGCCTGGGCGACAGAGCGAGACTCCGTCTCAAAATAAATACATAAATAAATAAATAAAAATAAAAATACAAACTCAGCTGGGCGTGGTGGCATGTGCCTGTACTCCCAGCTACTCAGGAGGCTGAGGCAGGAGAATCACTTGAATCCAGGGGGCAGAGGTTGCAGTGAGCTGAGATTGTGCCATTGCACTCCAGACTGGGCAATAAGAGCGAAACTCCGTCTCAAAAAACAAACAAACAAACAAAAAATAGGTAACTGAGCATAGGGGTATATGGGGACTCTGTACTATTTTCTCAATTTTTCTGTAAAATTGTTCTAAAAAATGTGGCCTACTTAAAAGGAAAAAAAAATAGAAAAATAAAATGAAAAAGTGACTTGTTAAAAGTTCAGGAGTTACATAATAAATGCAAAAGCCAACATCCAAGGGACTCTCTTGTCCTCTGGCACTTCAACCCAAACGCATACTTTTCTTAGTAAAAACAACAAAATTGAAAGAGATAGCTAAAGCATATTCTGAGAAATAGAATATCTTCAGTGCCGCACCACTTAGTAGTGTTGACTCGGAAACCAATACCTCAAAATATGGCACTTTAACATACTGCACTGAGGAAGCTTTGAGGTCTTCTCCACCTTCCGACCCAAGTTGAAGCTCCTTATCTGCCTATGATCCAGACCCTCCTTCTCCTCCCTGTAGTACCAAGAATGTAAACACACCTGAACTGACCCTTTCAGTGTCAAAGGTAACTATTTACAAGTTAATCTCTGTTCCCAGATCCATTAATTCCCCCTAGGAATGACAGAATTCCTCTTCTCGCCTTCCCCATACTCTGTTTTGCCAGAATAAAATTCTGTGCCCTGTTGGGAGATGGAGGATTACTCTGAATTACTCTGTGATTCTCCCCATGTATGCATATTAAATGAGCTTGTATGCCTTTTCCCGTTAATCTACCCCCCTCCTTTTATTTGAGACGGAGTCTTTGTCACACAGGTTGGAGTGCAGTGGCACAATCTCAGCTCACTGTAACCTCTACCTCCCAGCAATTCTCCTGCCTCAACCTCCCAAGTAGCTGGGACTACAGGTGCATACCACCACGCCTGGCTAAGTTTTGTATTTTTAGTAGAGACGAGGTTTCACCATTTTGGCCAGGCTGGTCTCAAACTCCTGGCCTCAAATGATCTGTCCGTCTCGGCCTCCCAAAGTGCTGCGATTACAGGCATGAGCCACCACGTTAGACCAATCTGCCTTTTGTGAATTGATTTCTTTTCTTTTTTTTCTTTTTTTGAGACAAAGTTTTTGCTCTTCTCGCCCAGGCTGGAGTGCAGTGGTATGAATCTCGGCTCACTGCAATCTCTGCCTCCTGGGTTTAAGCGATTCTCCTGCCTCAGCCTCCTAAGTAAATGGGATTACAGGTGCCCACCACCACGCCCGGCTGATTTTTGTAATTTCAGTAGAGATGGGATTTCACTATGTTGGTCAGGCTGGTCTCAAACTCCTGACTTCAAGTGATCCACCCGCCTTGGCCTCCCAAAGTGCTGGGATTACAGAGATGAGGCGCCGTGCCAGGCTGTGAATTGATTTTTTAGTGAAACTTCAGGTAGTCAAGGGCCTTGGCCCCCACGGTGCCATCTGGATTATTGGGAACAGGTGCAAAATACAAAGGGCCAGCGAAAACTCTCAAATGAATGATTGAGATTATAAATGTAGAGAGGAAGGACTCCTTCCTTTCTGTGACAACAACACTTCAATGTCAGCAAAATGGGACTTGGATTTGGTTTTAATGCTTATGTATATAAGGTTATCTATTGCCAGGAGACTGATAAGATTAATCAGAGTCCATCTGTCCCTTCCAGGCACACCTTTACTTTGCTACAGTTTCCCATGGCCATAAATCCATTAGCGCAAGAAACAGCGAGATTAGTGAGGGCCATAAATTTAGATTCTGGGCCATTTTACCTGATAAGTCTTTTTGTTCTTTTCTCTTTTTTTGAGACAGGGTCTCACTCTGTCGCCCAGGCTGGAGTGCAGTGGAGTGGCCATGGCTTACTGCAGCCTCTACGTCCCAGGCTCCAGCCATCCTCCTGCCTCAGCTTGCAGCTGGAACTACAAGAGCACGCCCCCACCCTTGGCTACTTGTTTTGTAATTTTTGTAGAGATAGGATCTTTCTATATTGCTAGGGCTGGTCTCAAACTCCTGGGCTCCAGTGATCCACCCACCTTGGCCTCCCAAAGTGCGGGGATTACAGGCGTGAGCCATCGTGCCCAGCCAGAAACCAATCTTAAAAGACTATATACTGTAATGATTCTATTTATACAACATTCTGGAAAAGGTGAAATTATAGAGACTTAAAATACATCAGTGGTTGCCAGAGGCTTAGAAAGTGAGGTAGGCTGAATAGGTAAACCATATACGGTATTTTAGGGCAGTGAAACTCTTCTATTTGGTACACGAGACTCTGCATTTGTCAAACCCATAGAACTGGCCGGGCGCGGTGGCTCACGCCTGCAATCCCAGCACTTTGTGAGGCCAAGGCAAGCGTATCACTTGAGGTCAGGAGTTCGAGACCAGCCTGGCCAACATGGTGAAACTCCATCTCTACTGAAAATACAAAAACTAGCTGGGCATGGTGGGGGGGGTGCCTGTCCCAGCTACTGAGGCAGGAGAATCACTTGAACCTGGGAGGCAGAAGATGCAGTGAGCCAAGAGCACACCACTATACTCCAGCCTGGGCAATAGAGCAAGACTTCATCTCAAAGAAACAAAAAACAAGCAAGCAAACAAACAAAGAAAACATTAGCTGGCTGAGCGGCATGTGCCTACAGTCCCAGCTACTCAGGAGGGTGAAGCAGGAGGACCCCTTGAGTCCAGAAGTTCATGAGCTATGATTCTCCCACGGCACTCCAGCCTCCGTGACAGAGCAAAACCCTGTCTCTAAAACAAAACAAACAAACAAACAAAATCCATAGAGCACAAACTTATCTACAGCACAAATTTCAACCTTAATATATGCAAATGTTAAAGTGGGAGTGGGAGGGGTCCCAGGGTGGAATGCAGACTGTGATTAAGAATCTCACCATGTTACAATCATGACCTACCATTCAAGGGAGTGGAAGGGAAGTGCTGGGTATTGAAGGGGGTGGAAGGGAAGTGCTGGGTATTGAAGGGGAAGGAAGGGAAGTGCTGGGTATTGAAGGGGAAGGAAGGGAAGTGCTGGGTATTGAAGGGGAAGGAAGGAAGGGAAGGAAGGGAAGGAAGGAAGGTGGAAGGGAATGGAATGGAAAAGGAATGGAAGGAATGGATGGAAGGAATGGAAAGGGAAGGAAGGAAGGAAGGAAGGAAGGAAGGGCATGAAAAGGGGTGGAGTGGAATGGAAGGAAGGTTGGAAATGAAATAAAGGCATCAAGCACTGAAGATAAGTGGAAGGAAGGCCAAGCACTGAACAGCCGGGAAGGCTGGCATTGAAGAGGGTGATGTGGGCACCGAAAGGATTGAAGAAGCATTGGCATTGAAGGAAGGAAGGAAGAATAATGGAAGGGAAGGAAGGAAGGAAGGAAGGAAGGAAGGAAGGAAGAAGGGGTGGAAGGCCGGAATGATGGAAGGAAGGAATGGATGGAAGGAAGGAAGGAATGGATGGAAGGAAGGAATGGAAGGAAGGAAGGAAGGATGGAAGGAAGGAAGAGGAAGGACTGGGCATTGAAGGAAGGAAGGGAAGCGCTGGGTACTGGGGCGCGAAGGAAGTGCTGGGCATTGAAGGGGGGGGAAGAGAAGTGCTGGGCATTGAAGGGGTGGAAGGGAAGTGGTGGGCATTGAAGGGGAAGGAAGGAAGTGCTGGGCACTGAAGAGGGTGGAAGGGAAGTACTGGGCATTGAAGGGGAAGGAAGGGAAGTGCTGGGCATTGAAGGGGATGGAAGGGAAGTAGGGTAATGGAAGGGGATGGAAGGAAAGGAATGGAAAGGAGTGGATGACTGTGAGCCCAGATAAAGTGGACTTGTAAGGAGTTTTAATAGGGAAGCAGGAAACAGCAACTGTGGAAACTACTTGCAGTGGATTGAATGGACAAGGAGCCAGGAAGCCATCATAAACACACGTTGTTTATATTATCAAGATATAACATATATAAGACATCAACTGTGTGTATATATATACTCACATATAAGTATATATACACTAATTATCATGTATGTGTTTATGTGTGTATGTATTATGCAAGAATCACGTATATGTGTTACGTACATGATGGTTATGTATATATATTTATATGTGTGCACAGGTTAGTTCACACATATGAGAACTCTAAAGCAAGTCGGCCAGACATGGTGGTTTATGCCTGTAATCCCAGCACTTTGGGAGACCAAAGCAGGAAGATTGCTTGAGCCTATGAGTTCGAGACCAGCTTGGGCAACTTGACAAAACCCTGTGCCTACAAAAAATACAAAAATTAGCCAGGTGTAGTGGCACGTGCCCATAATCCCAGCTACTGAGGGAGCTTCTCGAGGTAGGGAGGATCACTCTGAGCCTCAGGTTGTCAAGGCTGCAGTGAGCCGCATCACCCACACTCCATCCAACTCCAGTATGAGTGAGACCTCTGTCTCAAATGTCCAAAATCACACTACTGCACTCCATCCAACCTGTGTGACAGAGTGAGACCCTGTCTCAAAAAAGACCAAAAGTATTAAAAAGAAAACACAACGAAAGTACAGAGAAACTCAAGAGAACGAAAGCTGTGTCTTTGAAAACACCAACATTGACAAAGCGCCCGGCGCTCACACCTGTCATCCTAGCACTTTGGGAGGCCAGGGTGGGAGGATCACTTGAGGCCAGAAATTAGACACCAACCTGGGCAACACAGCAAGACTCCTGACCCCCAAGTCTCTACAGGAAATTTTTTTTTTTTTTTTTTTGAGATGGAGTGTTGCTCTGTTGCCTGGGCTGGAGTGCAGTGGCACGATCTCGGCTCACTGCAACCTCCGCCTCCCGGGTTCACGCCATTCTCCTGCCTCACCCTCCCGAGTAGCTGGGACCACAGGCGCCTGACACCACGCCCGGGTAATTTTTTGTATTTTTAATGGTGACGGGGTTTCTCCGTGTTAGCCAGGATAGTCTCGATCTCCTGACCTCGTGATCCGCCCGCCTCAGCCTCCCAAAGTGCTGGGATTACAGGCCTGAGCCACCACGCCTGGCTGAAAATTTTAAAAAATTAGTCAGGCATAGTGGAAACCTGTAGTCCTCGCTGCTTGGGAGGCTGAAGCAGGATTGCTTGAGCCGAGGAATAACCGATGGTCAAGCCACTGTACTCCAGCCTGAGTGGCAGAGTGAGACCCTGTCTCAATTTTTTTAAAAATTGACAAAAGTTTTGCTAAACTGACCATTTTAAAAAGAGAAAAAGTGGCCAGGAATGGTGGCTAACGCCTGTAATCTCAGCACTTAGCACTTTGGGAGGCCGAGGCAGGTGGATCATGAGGTCAGGAGATCAAGACCATCCTGGCTAACACGGTGAAATCCCGTCTCTACTAAAAATACAAAAAAAATTACCCAGCGTGGTGGTAGTGCCTGTAGTCACAGCTACTCGGGAGGCTGAGGCAGGAGAATGGCGTGAACCCGGGAGGCCAAGCTTGCAGTGAGCTGAGATCGCACCACTGCACTCCAGCCTGGGTGACAGAGTGAGAGTCCGTCTCAAAAAAAGAGAAAAAGTTCAATATATGAACATCAAGAATGAAAGAGAGGACATCACTATATACCTTACAGAAAAAAAAAAAAATTTTTGTATTTTTAGTAGAGATGGGGTTTTGCCGTGTTGGCCAGGCTGGTCTCAAACCCCTGGCCTCAAGTAGTCCACCCACCTTGGCCTCCCAAAGTGCTGGGATTACAGGTGTGAGCCACTGTGCCCGGCCTAAATTCTTCTTTAGCATCATGCAATCCGCCTTCATTGAGAACAGTTCTCATGAAAAGCCACATGGAACTCAATATTGCACTTATTGTAGTGGCTATTATTGGAAGCTAGTGATCCTGAGAACTTGCCTAGAGTTTCAGTACAAAAGTCTGGCTTCTCCTGATTAATGGTCATCTTATTTTTGACGCAATTTGTAATAACTTTTTTTTCTTTTTTGAGACAGAGTCTCGCTCTGTCACCCAGGCTGGAGTGCAGTGGCGCGATCTCGGCTCACTGCAAGCTCCGCCTCCCGGGTTCCCGCCATTCTCCTGACTCAGCCTCCTGAGTAGCTGGGACTACAGGCGCGCGCCACCTCGCCCGGCTAGTTTTTTATATTTTTTAGTAGCGACAGGGTTTCACTGTGTTAGCCAGGATGGTCTCAATCTCCTGACCTCGTGATCCACCCGCCTTGGCCTCCCAAAGTGCTGGGATTACAGGCGTGAGCCACCGCGCCGGGCTGAGCCTATTTTCTTATCCATAAAACAGTACCTACTTCACAGAGTTGTTCTGAGGATTAAGATGATCTATGTAAAATAATTAGCCACACAGCCTATAGCAACGCTCAGTAAATGGTAGCTAGTATAACAATTATGGGGTTTTTTTGTTTGTTTGTTTTTGAGATGTTGCCCAGGCTGGTCTTAAATTCCTGGGCTCAAGCAATCCTCCCGCCTCGGCCTCCCAAAGTGCTGGGATTATGGACATATGTTATAGACATATGATTATGAACCATATCCGGACAAAGGAAGTCCCTCTCCAGGATCACCTGAGGCTAAAGAGGCTGCGTCACCCAAGATCACGCTCCCCCCAGGGACAGCTGCATTCCTGACGGCCATCCCAGCTCTAGTCACTCCTGCTGAGAGACGCTGAGGCCTTCGTTTCCTGAGCTCCAGGCCAACGTCCCCTAATCCTGCAGCCCTGCCTCCTCACCGGTGTTAATCCTGAGGGCATTTTTTTCCTTTCTTTCTTTCTTTTGGAGAGGGGAGGGGGACGGAGTTTCGCTCTTACTGCCCACGCTGGAGCCCAGTGGCACAATCTTCGCTCACTGCAACCTCCAACTCCCGGGTTCAAGCGATTCTCCTGCCTCAGCCTCCCGAGTAGCTGGGATTACAGGCGCCCGCCACCAGGCCCAGCTAATTTTGTATTTTTAGTAGAGACGGGGTTTCACCATGTTGGTCAGGCTGGTCTTGAACAGCTGACCTCAGGTGATTCACCTACCTCGGCCTCCCAAAGTGCTGGGATTATAGGCATGAGCCATGGTGCCCGGCCTCCTGAGGTCATCTTTAATAAACTTCCCGGTCACAAATCTCCCTCTTGGTCTGCTTCCCAGACACCCAACCTCTGTCAGTTGTATGGCGAGGTTGTTAAGTGGCCTGTCTCTGACAGTCTAATGTATTTCTCTCCACAATGGCTTATACCCTCCTGGTTCCCCTGACGGGACACTGTCTTCTCGGGGATGCATCTAGACCTGGTAATTTCTAGAAACTGATCAAAGTTAGAGACTGGGAGAAAATACGGAAATCCTAATCGTTCCTGCACCAGTTCCCATCCTTGCTTCCTACTTCAGCCCTGCCCAAATGAAAAAATACAAAAATTAGCCACGTGTGGTGGCGCACACCTGTAGTCCCAGCTACTCAGAAGGCTGAGACAGGAAAATCGCTTGAACCCGGGAGGCAGAGGTTGCAGTGAGCCGAGATCGTGCCCGCGCACTCCAGCCTGGGCAACGAACAGCGAAACTCCATCTCAAAAAAATAAAAGATTACAACTCCAAGACCAGCCTGGGCAACACGGTGAAACCCTGTCTCGACAAAAACACAGAAATTAGCCTGGTGTGGTGGTGGGCGCCTGTGGTCCCAGCTACTCAGGAGGCTGAGGTGGGAGGCAGAGGTTGCAGTGAGCCAAGATCATGCCACTGCACTCCAGCCTAGAGCGAGACCCTATCAAAAAAAAAAAAAAAATCCACAAGCGACTGAAGAGGAACAAACCAGACCAGACTTCCCAGAAGTACTTGGCATTGAACTTTCATCACTCTGAAAGGACTTTTGCCAAAGCCGAGCTTTTTTGTTTTCCCTCTGAAGTCTCACATTAGGCAAGAGGGGAAAGCCCGGGGTCTGGCTTGGGTAGGAAAAGCTGCAAAATCTTCAAAGCTGATCAAGGTTTTAAACATTCACAATAATGAGTTTCTTTTTTTTTTCTTTTTTGTTTTTGAGACGGAGTCTTGCTCTGTCACCCACGCTGGAGTGCAGTGGTGCAATCTCGGCTCACTGCAACCTCCGCCTCCCGGGTTTAAGGGATTCTCCTGCCTCAGCCTCCCGAGTAGCTGGGATTACAGGTGCCCGCCACCACACCCGGCTCATTTTTTGTATTTTTAGTAGAGACAGAGTTTCACCATGTTAGCCAGGATGGTCTCGATCTCCCGACCTCGTGATCCGCCCGCCTTGGCTTCCAAAAGTGCTGGGATTACAGGCGTGAGCCACCGCAGCTGGCCGAATTTTTAAATTTTTTGTAGAGATGGAGTCTTGCTCTGTTGCTCAGGCTAGTCTCAAACTCCCGGCCTCAAGCAATCCTCCCACCTTGGCCTCCCAAAGCACTGGGATGACAGGTGTGAGACACCATGCCCAGGCATGAATGTGTCTTTAAACATACCTTTAACTTTCTTTTCTTTTTTAACCGTAGTCGTAACAGCTATTTACTTGGGTACAATTTTCTGTAGAATATTTTTGGTCTGTGGGGCAAGTGAGAGGAGCTGCCTTTTCGGGGGAAAGAGCTCTCTGTCCTCCGGTCTCCACTGGAAGTTCCATCTTTATTTTTAAAGGAATCTGGTCTTGAGTCTGTTGACCAAGCACATCCTGGTAATCTATTGTCAGAGGAGAAATGTTCTGGATTTCCAACTTATGCCATGCATGGTGGATGCTGAGTTTCAAGCATAAAACTACTCTAGTTACCGAGATCACACTGCTTTTATGTTGATATAACTTAATTTTATTATTTGCTTCACCTCCCACCAGAATAACATATTTGTCCACTTTTCTTGTCTATGCTCTAAAATGCAATTACTGCTTAAGTAGCATATTATATGAACCATCCTTTTACACTACAGTTTATTAAGTATATTTAAAAAGTGGCTTTTCGCCGGGCGCGGTGGCTCACGCCTGTAATCCCAGCACTTTGGGAGGCCAAGGCGGGTGGATCACGAGGTCAGGAGGTTAAGACCATCCTGGCTAACACGGTGAAACCCCGTCTCTACTAAACATACAAAAAATTAGCCGGGCGTGGTGGCGGGCGCCTGTAGTCCCAGCTACTCTGGAGGCTGAGGCAGAAGAATGGTGTGAACCCGGGAGGCAGAGATTGCAGTGAGCCGAGATTGCGCCACTGCACTCCAGCCTGGGGCACAGAGCAAGACTCCATCTCAAAAAAAAAAAGGCTTTTCTTTTTTCTCTCTTTTTTCTTTTTGAGACAGGGTCTCACTCACCCAGGCTGGAGTGCAGTGGCATGATCTTGGCAGCCTCGACATCTGGGCTCAAGCCATCCTCCCACCTCAGCCTCCCGAGTAGCTGGGACCACAGGCACACACCACCACACCCGCCCTGCTAATTTATTTTTTGTATCTTTTTGTAGAGACAGGATTTGACCATGTTTCCCAGGCTGGTCTTGAAGTCCCAGGCTCCAGTGATCAGCCCACCTTGGCCTCCCAAAGTGCTGAGATTACAGGTGTGAGCCTCTGAGCCCGGCCCAAAGCAGCTTTTCTTTTGCAAGGATTTATTGGTCTGTGGTGCCTCTCCCTCAGTATCTTTGCGTGGTTCTTTTCTTTTTTGTTTACTGGAGTTACCCATCATGAACTATTGGTTGGTTATTTATAAAAATATTTTCAGGTTTATGCACATTATATTTATTTGCCCACGTGGGCCTCTTGAGCATCGGAGCTAGGAAGCGAAAGATCTTTACCGCCCGTCTCATCCCTCCTCATCACCTGTGGATACACAAACCGAGGTCCACGGAGTCCCTTTGAAGAAGGATTGTTGCAGCTAGGTGAAGGCCAAGGTGGGTCACTTGGGCCCAGGAGGTTGAGGCTGCAATAAGCTGCGTTCGTGCCACTGAGAGAGAGACTCTGCCTTTAAAAAAAGTGCAAGCTGCAAAACGGTTGCCTTTTGGTTAGGAGGTGGGTAGTGGGAGCAGTAGGAATTGACTGGAAAGAGGCATGAGGACACATTCCTTTTTTCCCCTTTTTTATTTTTTATTTTATTTTTTGAGACAGAGTCTTGCTCTTTCACCCAGGCTGGAGTGCAATGGTTTGATCTCGGCTCACTGCAACCTCTGCCTCCCTGATTCAAGTAATTCTCCTGCTTCAGCCTCCTGAATAGCTGGGATTACAGGTGCATGCTACCATGCCCAGCTAATTTTCGTTCCCTTTTCTATTTTTTACATATAATAATTATATATTTCAAGTGCCACTTTTGTTGCATTAAGAGTACGGCTCCCCAGGGACCACAAAGGCCTTTTAGAAGCCTCTGTATGTATTTATAGGTTAACAAAAAAAAAAAAGAAAGAAAAAAAAAACCTCTGCTTAAACATACACAACAGTGATTTAAATAAAAGGAATTTTTCATATTGGACGAGAAAGAACTTCCCAAGTTAGTTGTCTTTACAAATTCAAACACGACAGGCTATCAGCTTGGAGTGGCAATGGTAGGCTTATGGTAAGCCCATTGTTTGACATAACCCAAACATGGCCTAGTTGATTGCAACCACGTTCACAGCCATCGTAGAAGCAACTAGCCGCACGGTACCGTACTAGTCTGAAACACCGCTCTCTACTTGTGAAAAAGTAGAGGATCATTGTGGGATCTTAAGAAAAATTTCTGGACCGTAGCATATCTCTGCAGTGAAAGAAAAGTAACATAATTTAATGAGAACAAAAACCTGAGACTCACCCGAGACTCACCCCCACACCCCACCAATGCTCACCACACTCATAAGAAAGGAAGTGAGAATGGGAACCCCCAAAGGCCCACAGAACCTATATACGCCTCTTTCTATGTGAAAATGATAGATCGGGATGCCAGAAAATGTGTGATCGTCCTCTTCACAGTGCATTCCTAATTAATGATTCAAAACTTTAGCGATCCGTAATTTTCTTTTTTTTTTCCTTAGAGAGGGCCTACCCTGTTTCTAGATAATCCCACAACAGACACTAAATAAAAGCTTACACAACTGAATTGAAGGAAGTAAGCTTTGTTTGTGTAGTACCCGGTGAGTTTAGAGAGTACAAACATTGCCATGACTTAGTATAATAGATGTCACAAGCATCTTCCCTATATCACCTCAAACATAAAAATAAAATGCCGGGTGATTTAAAGATGTGAATGGGAAAGGTCAAACCATAAGCCTTTTAGAAAAAAACTATATAGAAAAATATCTTATTACGTTGGGATAGGAAATTATTTTTTCCTTTCCCACCCCCGACTTTTTTTTTTTTTTTTTTAAGTTGGGCAGCCTCCTGAGCCACAGTAGGCTCAGAGACTCCAGTTTTTTTGTATGTGTTTGTTTTTTGAGACGTAGTCTTGCTCTGTCACCCGGGCTGGTGTGCAGTGGCGTGATCTCGGCTCACTGCAGCCTCCGCCTTGTGGGTTTAAGCAATTCTCCAGTCTCGGCCTCCCAAGTAGCTGGGATGACAGGCGCCCGCCCCCACACACATCTAATTTTTTGTATTTCTAGTAGAGACGGGATTTCACCATGTAGGCCAGGCTGGTCTCGATGGTCTCCTGACCTTGTGATCCCCCGACCTCATGATCCCCTCGCCTCCCAAGGTGCTGGGATCACAGACGTGAGCCACCGCGCCCGGCCCTGTTTCTGTTTTTAAGTAGAGACAGAACTCAGCCTCACAAAGTGCTGGGATTACAGATGTGAGCCACCGTGCCTGGCTGGAAGTGATTTTCAAAATCAGACATAAAATGTGCAAGCCATACAAGAAGATTATTGATACATTCTATTCTATTAAAAAACTCAGCAGTGATATTTATTAAAAGATTCCATAAAGAAAGCAAAAATCAAGCTACAAACATATTTTAACATACATAATCAAAAAATTATTTGCATACAAAATATGTTCTAATTCTTTAAACCATTTATATATGTTATATACACTATTCTGAAAACAAAAACCAGACCCCAAGACAGACAAAGCATGTGGAGCTAGTGTGGCTAAGTTCAGGCGGGAAATTAAAGTTGCAACGAAGTTACTGACTGTCTCCAGCCTGTTTTGTGGTGTTACACGTGTGCGTAATAATAGCTCCTTCCTCATAAGGCTTTCGGAGCTATAAACCACAGTGTGGCTAAAACACCTTGCCCAGGGCCTGGCACGTGGCAAGAGCTTAACCAATGGCCAAGGGTTGGAACGATAAATAAGTAATCATGTCAGAGCCCAGTGGGAATCAAACTCCGCTTCCTAAGTCCTCCATGACCTACACAGGATTGTTCCAGACCATGTGGCAGAGGTTAAGGGGCCTTGACAATGAAGGGAAGAATTCCCAAGCTGTTTCTCCTGTTCCTCCCTCTCTCTGTCCCTGAGGCAGGAGCTGTTTACTCCAAACAGAGTCTCCCACAGATATCCAGCAGGGCTCAGCCTCAGGGTATCCACAGGATTCTGGGGGTGGACATTCTCGGGAGGAGAAACCATCTCAACTAAGACACTTTCCTCTCTCGTCAGCAAAGATACTCCAACTTACATTTTTATTTTCTTAATTAATTAATTTTTTTGAGACAGGTTCTCTTTCTGCCACCTAGACTGGAGTACAGAGGCATGACCACTGCTCTCTGCAACCTCAACCTCCGGGGCTTGAGTGATCCTCTTGCCTCAGCCTCCCAAGTAGCTGGGACTACAGGTGCAATGCCCAGCTAATTTGTTTGTTTCTTTGGGTTTTAGTAGAGATGAGGTATTACCATGTTGCCCAGGCTGGCCCTCTCACCTCAGCCTCACAGAGTGCTGAGATTATAGGCATGAGCCACCATGCTGGGCCAATTTACATTTTTTAATAGGACTTACAAAACTTCCTTGGCCCTAACTCAGGTGCACTGAAACCAGGAACTCTTACTCTGAATAGGTTTAGCTCACGAGATAAGTTCCACCAAATTATTGGCTCATTCGTAAATTGTCTATTCTTTTTTTTTTTTTTTGAGACGGAGTTTCACTCTTGTTGCCCAGGCTGGAGTGCAGTGGCGCAATCTCAGCTCACTGCAACCTCTGCCCCCCAGGTTCAAGCGAGTCTCCTGCCTCAGCCTCCCGAGTAACTGGGATTACAGGCACCCACCACCACGACCAGCTAATTTTTTTGTATTTGCAGTAGACATGGGGTTTCACCACGTTAGCAAAGCTAGTCTCGAACTCCAGACCTCAGGTGATCCACCTGTCTCGGCCTCCCAAAGTGCTGGAAGTACAGCCGTAAGCCACTGCGCCGGCCTTTCTTTTTTTTTCTTTTTCTTTTTCTTTTTTTTTTTTTTTGAGATGGAGTCATTCTCTGTTGCCCAGGCTGGAGAGCAGTGACACAATCTCGGCTCACTGAAACCTCCGCCTCCAGGGTTCAAGTAATTCTTCTGCCTCAGCCTCCCAAGTTACAGGCGTGTACCACCACACCCAGCTAATTTTTGTATTTTTAGTAGAGATGTGGTTTCACCATATTGGCCAGGCTGGTCTTGAACTCCTGACCTCGTGATCCATCCACCTCAGTCTCCCAAAGTGCTGGGATTACAGATGTGAAGCACTGTGCCAAATTGTCTATTTTATCATAATTACATTTATGAATGTTAAGATACAAAATACAAAAATTAACAGAAGGGACTGAACAACAACAAAAAGAATGATTAGAAGGAGGCTGGATTCCATCAAGCGGGTCCAGGCCAGATGCTGGGGGCTCCAGCGGCTGTTCCCCATGGAAGGACTGAACCCGGTGCCCCTCCCTGCTGGGACTGTGGACCCGGGAGGCTTTTCGTAACAGGCGCAGTGCTTGGTGCCCATGGAGGCTGGAGCAAAAAAACCCTCATGGGCCGGGCACGGTGGCTCACGCCTGTAATTCCTGCACCTTGGGAGGCCGAGGCGGGCGGATCACCTAAGGTTAGGCGTTCGAGACCAGCCTGGCTAACGTGAAACCCCGTCTCTACTAAAAATCCAAAAATTGGCTGGGCGTGGTGGGGTGCATCTGTAATCCCAGCTACTTGGGAGGCTGAGGCAGGAGAATCACGAACCCAGGAGGTGGCCGAGATCACACCACTGCACTCCAGCCCGGGCGACAGAGTGAGACTCTATCTCAAAAATAAAATAAAATTTTAACCCTTCATGGGATGAGCAGAGACAGCCCTGTTCACACTGGAAGTATACCCATTCTTATTGAATTTTGAGTCTTAGGTTTTTACTCCAAAAGCATAATGTCCATGTCCATTTCATTCTAAGACACTTTGAGGATTTGCTTTTTTTTTTCTTTTTTTTTTTGAGACGGAGTCTCGCTCTGTCGCCCAGGCTGGAGTGCAGTGGCCGGATCTCAGCTCACTGTAAGCTCCGCCTCCCAGGTTTACGCCATTCTCCTGCCTCAGCCTCCCGAGTAGCTGGGACTACAGGCACCGCCACCTCGCCCGGCTAGTTTTTTGTATTTTTAGTAGAGACGGGGTTTCACCGGGTTAGCCAGGATGGTCTCGATCTCCTGACCTCGTGATCCGCCCGCCTCGGCCTCCCAAAGTGCTGGGATTACAGGCTTGAGCCACCGCGCCCGGCCACCCAGCTAGTTTTTTGTATTTTTTAGTAGAGACGGGGTTTCACCATGTTAGCCAGGATGGTCTCGATCTCCTGACCTCGTGATCCGCCCGCCTCGGCCTCCCAAAGTGCTGGGATTACAGGCTTGAGCCACCGCGCCCGGCGCACTTTGAGGATTTGTTTGTGTCGGGAGTGTTTGGCCTGGAGGTTTGGTTCTCTCCACAACACTGCGGGAATGTGCACTTACTGTAGATGAGATTTGGGCTAAGCAGCTCCCACCCAAAGGACACAGGCCACGCAGTCCTAGCACCCCGCAGAGCCAGGGGCCGGGCAGGGGTCCCAGGGATGGGGGCAGACGCTGTATCCACCTTGATCCACCTTGTCCCCCCTCACAGTCAAGGGCGAGAGAGCGGAGCCCAGAAGTGGGGGCCACGCTGGATCCCCCAGCCTGGAGGTTGGCATGGGGCCTCGCCGGGCACTAAGGGAGGCCCAGAGGTGAAAGTCAAGCAAATAGCCTCCCTCTCTTGCCCTCTCCACCCTCAACCCCTTGGCTCTCAGCCCAGGCGGGCGCCCGGTCGGGCTGGACGTGTGCAAGACAGAAGGAACATCCAGGGTGCGTCTCCCACGCCGACAGCTGACAGGAAGCCAGACCGAAGATCAGGAAGGGGACACCCCCGTTTCCCCAAACCCACATGGAAGATAACTGCAGGCCTTCGGCAGGGAATTTCACGGAAGGAAGCTGACCCGCAGAATCATGGGCTGGTATAATGACCGCCTTCCTGTGAGCCGCGGCTAACATTCTGCCACTCTCGCAGTCTCTGGGCCACACAAGCATTGCCTTCTAAGCCAAGGGAAGAATTTGCTGTATCAGAAAAATGTATTGCAACATCATTCTCAGGATGAACATGTCTCTTTACTTTAGATCTTTATTTATCTTTCTGCCAGGTGACCAAAGTAGGACCTGAAGAATTATCCTCATACCCTATCTCAAAAAAAAAAAGGAAGAAGGTTACTGACTGAGTGGGGTGGCGCACCCCCGTAATCCCAGCCACTCAGGATGCCACGGCAGGAGCACTGCTTGTGTCCAGGAGTTTGAGACCAACCTGGGCAATATAGCAAGAACACGTCTCTAAAAATAAAAATAAGTTACTAGAGAGAACGAATGAATGGCTCATCCTGTGTTTTGCCGAGGGTTTTTAGATGACCCCAACTTCTCAGAACCTGGCTCTGAAGATCAGTCATCCCCACAGCCAGCCCGTGACCGTCTCCGCAGTGGGGTGAGCTGGCCTTTGGGTGGCTTTTGGGGAAACTGCCTTTAGCTCTACACGCCACAGGGATTTGTAGAAGCAGCTCCCAAGCAAAACCCGAGAGCAAAACTTGAGGTTCCACGGAAGACGCACCAACTCCCTGTTCCAGGTAAACTGAAGGCCAGGCCAGGGTCTCCCATGTCCCCCTACCCTTCAGACCCACAGGGAAGACAGGGCCATGGAAGTGGCATCCAGACATCGAGTCCTGGGGAAGGCAGGAGTCCGGGTGGTCCCATCTCTCCAGCAGGCAGGAGGGCCGTTGGGGTCCCGGCTGCAAAGAGGTCAAGGCCACTCTACTTGGAGACACCTTTAGTGCTCATTTCCGCAGCCTCGTCCAGTGCTCCTCCATCTTCAGTGTGTGCCTGAGTCCCCTTGGAATCTCGTTAAAATGCAGAGTCTGCCTCAGTAGTTTTGGGGTGGGGCCTCCCTGTGTCCCAGTCAACAGTTAGGGCCACCATACTTAGTAGCAAGCCATCTGCTCATAGGTAAGTGGTCCGTGACTGAGGAGGACCCGTCAGGCCGGATGCTGCTGGGATATTTCTCCCCATCGAGATTTGTGGAACGAATAGCGATCGCTAACACCAAGGAAGCACAACCACCGCTCTACACCCTTCACACGAACTCATTTAATCTTCAAATCCGCCCTAGGAACAGGTGACTAATATTATGCTATTTACAGATGAGGAAACCAAGCACAGAGAGGTCAGGAGACTCACCTAGGCTGGTGAGTAGCAAGCTGGGATTTGAACACAGGCCGTCTGGCTCTGGGGTTGTGGGTCTTGACAGATCCCGGCACTTCTGTACGTTGGGACTGTATGATGTGAGCGATTGCACAAGACTCTGAGGATGGAGTGTGTTGTCTCGGCCGGGCTGAGACAAACATGTCTGTGATCTATTATCTGACTCTTTTCAAACCATGATGAGCTCTCCAAAGTTTGTTTCAAAACACTGTAAGCCTTCCCCCTCACCAGGCTTGGCCCAGGAAATACCTTTTATCGTCAAACGACTTCAAAGCTTGTTTGTATTTTAATAGAAGCTTAGTTTCTTAGGAATTCTGAAACAGTGTTTAAAATAATCAGTATGGGCTTCATGATTTTTATCTTGAACTTCCTCACTCTGGGGGACAGGCCGTATTCATGTGCTTCAAACATCTTGTCTCGTTTGTGGGGAAATGGGGCCGTGTTAACCTCTGGTTTGTTCTGTTTGATCCATGGCCATGTGTGGTCATGGGAGGAACTCATGGTAGTGGGGGCTGATCGCTGGTTCAAGGATCAGAATAAGAAGGTTCCAGTCCTGCTCTGTCCCCAGTTAGCTGTGTGGCCTGATCGGCTCATAGCCCTTCTCGGGGCCTCAGTTTGCCCATCTGTACCATGAAAGGTCTGGCGAGAAGCTCCAAAGTGCTGGATGTGGCGCATTCTTTCTGAGGGGGTCTCGATCTTTGTCAGGGTTTCCCCAACAGCTGCCGATTTTCTGCATGATTTTCATGCCAAAGGGTGACTGGTTCCAGCAAAGCAGGGAGCACCCAGTGAAGGCCCAAAGAAGGTGAGGAATTCATGGACGAACAAGTGTTGACAGAGATTCGGGCTTCCTCTCGGTGGTTCTGGGTCCCTTCAACTTGTTCCCAGCACTCACCTTTCCTCCTGTGGCCCAAGCACCTTGATATTTCATAACCTGCTTGACTTCTTCCAGTTCCGACTTCTACCCCTTGCTAGATTCCCTCGCCGTCTCCCTGCTGCCCCCCACCGAGTCCACACTCCTTACCAGGCTGGCAAACCCCCCGTGTTCTGCGGACCTCCCCAGCGGCCTCCTCGGCCCCCAGCCTCTAACTGCAGTTTCCTTCTTGCCCCGGGCTTCCCTGTGAGCCAGCCACTGCTTCGGGTGCCTGTCCTCCTTTGCTTGACCAGTAAACTCTGACGCATCCTTCAAGACCCTTCTTGTGAAACCACCTTTGCAAAAAGCATAACAGAAAACTACGACAGTGAATAAGATCAGACCCAGCTGACTCAGCTTGCTTCTAACCTCGAGACCGTCTTTGTTCATTCCCGGGCACAGGCTGAGCTCTCTTTGGGAAGGGATTTAGTGTGTCGTTTATATGAGAGCCCTTCCTAGAAGGCTAAACTGTTCTCACAAAACAAATGAAAGTCCACCAGCCACCAGGTCAGATGAGAGCGGCTGGAATGCTAAATATTCCCAGCCATTGTTCCGGAGGCCCTGAGAGTTGCAGCTTCCCCAGTGAGTCTTGAGGGTAACTTCACTACTGGGAACCGAAGATTGGCCTTTGGAGATGTCGTCTCAGGTTTTTGCGTTTCTAACAACCAGATAGCACTGTGTAGACCTGCCAGCCGGTTCTGTGGCCCCCATCCAGGAACTGACTCAGCAGAAGTGAATAGTTTCTGCTTTTTTTTTTTTTTTTTTTTTTGAGACAGAGTCTCCCTCTGTCCCCCAGGCTGGAGTGAGTGGCGCGATCTTGGCTCACTGCAAGCTCCGCCTCCCAGGTTCACGCCATTCTCCTGCCTCAGCCTCCCGAGTAGCTGGGACTACAGGCACCCACCCCACTAGGGATAACAGAAGGGAAAGGTCCTAGGTCCTTGAAGAACTAACCCTAATGGGGCCACTGCCAGGTGGCCGAGAGAGGATTATTATTCTTTTTTAAGATGGAGTCTCGCTCTGTCGCCCAGGCTGGAGTGCAGCAGTGCGATCTCAGCTCACTGCAACCTGCACCTCCCGGGTTCAAGTGATTCTCCTGCCTCAGCCTCCCGAGTAGCTGGGACCACAGGCGCCGCCACCGAGCCCGGCTAATTTTTGTATTTTTAGTAGAGATGGGGTTTCAACTTTTTGAGCAGGCTGGTCTCGAACTTCTGACCTCAGGTGACCCACCTGCCTCGGCCTCCCAAAGTGCTGGGATTACAGGTGTGAGCCACTGCGCCCGGCCCTGAGACGTAATTAAATGTCTCTGTTGCTTAAGCCACGGTTAGTGAGGCAATCTGTTATTTGCAGCTGAACACATCCAAACGAATAAAATGGTGGATCGGCAATCACAGTGCTCAGCACCAGATACGGCGGAAACGCGAATGATGGATGACTTGCTTCACCACGATGGACCATAAAAGGCTCCTTGGAAAACCCTCTCCACGTGTGACTGCCAAGGGGTTCACCTTGCCCACTGTCTGGCACTCCTGGCAACCAGACAGTGGCTGCAGCCTCAAGCATCACATCCTCACAGCTCAGCATCCAAGAAGGAAGAAAGGCGGTGGGGGAAAGCACCTTTTATTCATGAGTATATCTTTTTTCAGACGGAAAATCCTTACCGTGAAGCACCCAGCAGGGATTTCCTTATATACGATGAATTGGCCAAGTCATGGGCCCCACCAGCCAAGACTAACCATTGACAAGGGGAAGAGGATTGCAGGATTAATTTCGGCCAGTCATGGATCATCCCCTGTGGCTAGGTACATTCAGGCTTCTGTGGTCAAGAAATAAGAGAAATGAACTTTGGGTAGTTGATTCGGCTCAGCTGAGGTCCACGGACCAACAGCATTGGCATCAGCTGAGAATTTGCTAGAAACGCAGAATTTCAGGCCCCACCTTGCACCCAGTGAATCAGAATCTGCGTTTGAACAAGATCCTCCAGGCGAGTCTTGCGCAGCCACAGTCTGAGAAGTGCTGTGATTACCCGAGTCAAATTTTACGTGCTAGTGCTTTTGTTGTTGTTGTTGTTGTTGTCGAGGCAGAGTCTCACTCTGGTCACCCAGGCTGGAGTGCAGTGGTCCCTATAGGGAGAAGGGATTATGTCTTATCGATCTGTATAGGGAGCGGGATTATGTCTTATTGATCTGTATAGGGAGCGGGATTATGTCTTATCGATCTGTATAGGGAGAGGGATTGTGTCTTATCGATCTGTATAGGGAGCGGGATTATGTCTTATCAATCTGTATAGGGAGCTTGGCATAACGGGTTCTCCACAAAGCTGCTTAAATAGATGAGGAATGACATTCTGAATGTGGACTCCTGTACCTGCTCTTGGCCTCTTTTCCTACCTTTGGCATCTATCCCTGCACTTTATTGTTTTAAATCAATTTATTTATTTATTTATTTATTTATTTATTTATTTATTTATTTATTTTTGAGACGGAATTTCACTCTTGTTGCCCAGGCTGGAGTGCAGTGGCGCGATCTCGGCTCACCACAACCTCCGCCTCCCAGGTTCAAGCGATTCTCCTGCCTCAGCCTCCCGAGTAGCTGGGATCACAGGCATGCACCACCATGCCCAGCTAATTTTTTTGTATTTTTAGTACAGATGGGGTTTCCCCATGTTGTTCAGGCTGGTCTCGAACTCCCAACCTCAGGTGATTCACCTGGCTCGGCCTCCCAAAGTGCTGGGATTATAGGCATGAGCCACCACGCCTGGCTGATTTTTTGTATTATTAGTAGATATGGGGTTTCTTCATGTTGGCCAGGCTAGTCTCGAACTCCTGACCTCCAGGTGATCCACCCGCCTTGGTCTCCCAAAGTGCTGGGATTACAGGCGTGAGCCACTGTGCCCAGCCTATTTATTGTATTGTATTGTATTGTATTTATTTTATTTTTGTTTTTATTTTGAGATGGGGTCTCACTCTTTCACCCAGGCTGGAGTGCAGGGGTGTGATCACAGCTCACTACAGCCTCAACCTCCTGGGCTCAAGCGTTCCTCCTACCTCAGCCTCCAGAGTAGCTAGGACCACAGGTGTGAGCAAACCACACCCAGCTAATTATTTATTTTAAAATTCTTTCAATGTTTTTGTAGAGGTGGGGTGTCATTTTCTTGCCCAGGCTCCTCTCAAACTCTTGGGCTCAAGTGATTCTCCCTCCTTGTCCTCTCAAAGTGCTGGGATTATGGCGTGAGCCGCTGCACCCAGCCTATCCCTGCACTTTATTAGAGGTGCCAATTTTCTTTCTTTCTTTTTTTCTTTTTTTCCAAATGGAGTCTCACTCTGTTGCCCAGGCTGGAGTGCAGTGGCATGGTCTCGGCTCACCACAACCTCCGCCTCCCAGGTTCAAGAGATTCTCCTGCCTCAGCCTCCCGAGTAGCTGGAACTACAGGCGCCCGCCAACACGCTGGGCTAATTTTTGTATTTTTACTAGAGTCGGGGTTTCACCATGTTGGCCAGGCTGGTCTTGAACTCCTGACCTCGTGATCGGCCCGCCTCAGCCTCCCAAACTGCTGGAATGACAGGTGTGAGTCACCACGCCCGGCCCAGATGCTCCAATTTTCACTTCTTGACCTGACCAGGCACCTTAAAATGTCCACACTCAAAACCTGACTCTCAAGTGCTTGAAGCCAAAGACATCTTTGTCCTTAGAAAACAAAATTCCTGGCCGGGCGCGGTGGCTCAAGCCTGTAATCCCAGCACTTTGGGAGGCCGAGACGGGCGGATCACGAGGTCAGCAGATCGAGACCATCCTGGCTAACACAGTGAAACCCCGTCTCTACTAAAAATACAAAAACTTAGCCGGGCGAGGTGGCGGGCGCCTGTAGTCCCAGCTACTCGGGAGGCTGAGGCAGGAGAATGGCGTAAACCCGGGAGGCGGAGCTTGCAGTGAGCTGAGATCCGGCCACTGCACTCCAGCCTGGGTGACAGAGCGAGACTCCGTCTCAAAAAAAAAAAAAAAAAAAAAAAAAAAAAAGAAAACAAAATTCCTCCCATAGTCTGCAGTCATGAAAGCTTCTGGCGGTGTGGACGTGTACTCGCTTTGACAGTCCTGCTGTATGTGTAGCTTTTGTTGTGAGCCACCTCAAATGCTTTTTTTGGAAGTAGGTGTGGTATAAATAATAAATAAATGAGTGAATATCTGGAAGTGTGGCTGTTTTTATTTAATCATGGGAGAATGTGGTTACCTCTGCGATAAGTCCCTCTGGCCAAGAGTAAACAGGATGGCCCGGCCCCTGTCTAGAATCTAAAAGCTGCAGGCTGATACAGAGGACGGGTGGGGTAGGGGCTGGTTTGGGACTCGGCCTTCCTTTTTGGTGCAGCTTGCTGGTTGCGTAGTAGGTGAGTTTCAGAGAGAAAAAGGTCTGAGGCCTCATCACTGCCATCAGAGCAACTGTCTGTGTGATGAAAGGATCCCTCTGCCTGGGCCTCAGTTTCTCCAAGTGCATAACAAGGAATTCGGGTTAGATTGCCTCAAAAGGCCCTTTCAACTTGGCTGGTGTGTGTGTTTTGGGGGAGAGGGTCTGTGAGGTGCTTCCCAAAGTGAGGGTGGGGCTGTCCATGTAGGGCAGAGGGGACAGGTAATGGCACCCTGACCACTTTCCTTCTCAACTACCTGCGGCCGTGGGCCTCTCACAGGAGCTGGGAAGGAGCTGAGGGGAGGGCTCACTGGCCCCCCTGCTGTAGAATGATGTGGTTCCCATTCTTGAGGCTGTTCCCTCCAGGGCAGGAGGCTCAGCAACAGAGAGACCCTGGCCCCTGCTCTGTGCTTTTGGCTCGGGGGACTGTCCCCTCCATGCTCCAAGTGGATTCAGTGGCCAGCCTCTTCCCCACCCGGCCCCAACCAGGACAGAGCAGGCAGGGAGGGAGGAAAAGGGTGCCAAAGGGGGGTGCTTGGGGCACAGACAACCCTCAGGTGCCTGGGGGATCTGAGGGGATCCTAAGTGATGAGACAGCAGCAGGGGGGCCCTCCACAGTGCCCTGGTGGAGGAGAACAGGGGCTCACATTTGCTCGGCTGCCCAGGCTGCAGTACAGTGGTATGACCACGGCTCCCTGCAGCCTCCATCTCCCAGACTCAAGTGATCCTCCAGCCTCAGCCTCCTGAGTAGCTGGGACTACAGACATGTGCCAAGATGCTGGTTAATTTTTATTTTAAATGGAGATGGGGTCTTGCTATCTTGCCCAGGCTGGTCTCAAACTCCTGGACTCCAGCGATTCCCCAACCTCAGCTTCCCAAAGTGCTGGGATTGCAGGCGTGAGCCCCACGCCTGCAGCATTGCTGGCTTTGAAAACGAAGATGGGAGCAACAAGCCAAGGGATGCAGGTGACTGACTGCCTGTAATTAGCGCAGTGGGTCATGCCTGACTGCCTGTAATTAGCGCAGTGGGTCATGCCTGACTGCCTGTTCTCCCCATCCTCTGCGGCCCTCTTGGCTTCTGTATCACCGTCACGCGTAGCAGGGCCAGGCTTGCTGAACTGAACCAAAGCAAGAAGAGGAGGGAAGGGCTGTGAGAAGCGTCCATCATGAGACTCTGTGTCCTCACCTCCCAGGCCTGGCCTTGCCTCGCCTCACCTGGGGCAGCAGCTTGACATGTGGGTTTTCAGGACTAAGCCTGAAGATCAGCCAGAGGGAAGCTCCTCACCCCTCTGACCCAGCCTTTCCTTCCCCGAGGCTTTGTGGCCACAGTCCTGGAAGACAGAGACGCACTTTGGACTAGCCTCCAGGAGTCAGGCCCTTCACTTCTTTCTTTCTTTTTTTTTCCACCTAAATTTATTTTATTAAAATAACATAAAATTGAGGGACCATCAGATAACTGTATTTTGTCAGGTGCAATAAAAACAAAATTAAAACCCAAATCATCAAGAAAACTTGTATTCCTGGCTTCCTTGTATACACAAGATGTGACTAGAGAAACAAGGCTGGCCCTGCGGCCCCACCCCATAGGGGCAGCTCCTGGAAGACAACGTTCAGCATGACGGAAGACTGCTCCCTGAGAGGGCCGAGATGGGGACTGGCTGGGGGCCTCACCTGGAAAACCATCCCAATGCACTGGACACCTCAGAAGCTGTGAAAGGAGGACGCGTGCCCTAAGAAAAGTCCCATAGTACCAAAGCAGGCTCCTTCGGGCGGCCAAAGCCTCGGCAGTCCTGGGCTGTTTGGTGCCTTATGTGCAAAACGTCTGGCGCTGCACGACTCTCTGAAGAAAGTCTCGCCTGTGACATGCATTCCTCCAGAAGCTGATTTCCAAAATCCCATGTGTCTCCACATCAGGGCTGGGCTGCCCGCTACCTTACTTCCTCGAAATACTCATGGAGCCAACGGCTGGGCTGGGCCCCTGCGTTTTGTACCACCATCAACACCCACTTGCGCATCTAGAGAAGGCTGGGCCTTGAGCACGGGGGACGTGGGGAAGGAGCAGGACGCACCAGCACTGCAAATGGCTTCCTTCTCCCAGGGCCCAAAGGAACAGAAAAGAAGGCACCATGAAGTTGAGGCCCTGTGAGCAGTCTAGAAGGTCCTTAGCAGCAGCTTCTCTGAAAACATGTGTTCTGCCTCCGGAGAAAGGGAGCAGAAAAGTGGTGCCTGTTGGCTTCTCTTCCTCCCCTGGCAGCCTGAGGGCAGGTGCAAAGTCAACCAGAACACAGGCAGCCTCGGGGACGTGGTCAGCGTGCAGGCATCGACATCCTCGGTGTGGGCTGCCCGGTGCAAGGGTGGCTTGGAAGGGGACGTGGTCAGCGTGCAGGCATCGATATCCTCAGTGTGGGCTGCCCGATGCAAGGGCGGCTCGGAAGCGCTCCGGCTGATCTTCGGTAGAGAGTGTTGGAGCAGCTCAATGGAAGACAGGATCTGGGGAAAAGAGGCCTCTCTCCCTTTACTTTCTTCACACAGTCAGCGACCAGCCTCTTCATCGCTTTGGGGCAGTTCTTACATAGCTTACTAAGATGTGGGGAGGCATCCCTCGGCCCACCACGAAGATGATCTGATCTCGGTTGTTGGTGTGAGAGTAAGGAAGCTCCCCTGTCATTGGCTCATACGACACGATGCCATAGGAGTGGACATCCGACTGGAAACTGAATGGGTTGTTATCCTGCATTCAGATCACCCCGGGACCATCCACAGGACAGAGCCAGCAGGTTGTTCAACCTGCTGAGAACCACTCCAGCGTGACTTTACTGTTGCCAAACCAAAATCTCCAGTTTTCACTGTTAGGCCTTCATGGGGAAATGTATTGTTGGATTTCATGTCTCTGTGGATGATGTTCTTTGCATGCAAATAGTCCATTCCCTGAGCCGTCTGCCGGGCAGTGTCCATTAGCTGGAACATCTGAAACTTGGTCTCCTGGACACGCAGGTGTTTGTAGAGGCTGCTGCCCTCGCACCACTGGGTCACAATTGCCAGGTTGTCCTTTGTCACGTACCCCATGAAAAGCAGAATGTTCACACACCGTGTTTTGCACAGAACAGCCACCTCATTCCTGAAGGCCTGGAATTGCTCTGGGGTTGGGTTGACAACCTTTAGGATGTTTACTGCAACGTCTCCGTGCATGTGCCCTTATAAACAGTTCCAAAAGAGCCTGACCCAGTCTGAGTGGACAGCATCACTTCACTGGCTTCTGTTTCCCAGTAAGAGCTTGAGTCTCTCTGTCCACGAGGCCTAATTTTGTTTTTCGCCTGGGTCCCGGATACTGGTGCCCGCTCTCTCTGTGCTGGCACGGGTGTTTTCGGCTGTGACCAGCCTGTTGGGCTCAGATTGTTGGGGCTACTGGACAGGGCTGAAGGTGAGGCTGACTCGCTGTGACTTCGAATTGCATCCTCAATCATCCTGCTGTCCACAGGCAGGGTGGTGCTGACCATGTGGACGTTAGTGTGGACGTCGACCCATGTGGACATTAGTGTGGACGTTGACCTCGGCCTCTGGGAGAGGGAACCTTCAGATGAGGGGCTGGAGGTGTTAAAGGTGAAGGCGTGAGGTGTAGAATACCTGTGCTGAGAACTAACAGGCATCCTGGAAACTTGAGGCCCGGCTGCATCACGACACATAGTCAAAGAAGGTAGAGCTGGGACTCCACTATCAGCAATAGTGGAATTTGGAAACAATAGGAGTTGTCTGATATTACTCCAGTCCACACACATAGTAGGTACTTTGGTGCTACAGTGCTCATGAAATCTGTAGCCACACGTCTGACACCGAAATCCATTGAGCAGGAATTTCACGACCAGATGTCACAGAAGGCAAAGCTTCAGGAGCATGCGTCGAGCAAAGCTGTGTGTTGTCAGCGGAACACGATCCAGGAAATCTACTTGAAGTTCTTCTCCAATCAAAGAGGCAGCATCAGTATTCCAATCTAAGCTGCTTTTTGACCTTCGTGTTGGTGGAGAAGTCTGAACACTGCACAGCGCTCTGGTTGCAGGCCCCTCACCTCGAGGGCTTTCATAAGGCAGTCGTGCAAGCTCATTCCATTTCGCACATGGACCACTGTTCTTTCCTTGTTTGGCAAGAAAACACGGGTAGTGTTGCTTGTCTTAGAAGGATCTGTGCGTTTGCCATCATCTGATGCCCGGCGCTGATCCCGAACTGCTGAACTTATGGCAGGAGAAGTGCAGCTGGAGCCATCAAACCACGGCATCTTGAATCCAAAACCCGGCTGATCGTCTTCAGGGGCTCCCTAGCCATGTGCTCCACTGATGCAGCTTAAACAATTCTTCACACTAGTCCCTGTCTCGGCCCGGGGTGAGGCGGCGGGAGGAGTGGTCGCGTTAAGTCCCCAGCCGGGGCACAGACCCGAGCAGCCCAGCGTCGGAGCCTGCGCCTCAGGGCACTTGGCGCCCCAAAGCCGGGGAGCCACAGGCCCTTTTTGGGGCCAAAGGGAGGCAGCAGAAACCCTCCCTGCCTCCTGGCCGTTCTCCTCTTACTCCCCCATCTAGGATGGCGGCCCAAGCGCCCGCGTTCTTTTTTCTTTGAGAGAGGATCTCACTATGTTACCCTGGCTGGCGTTGAACTCTGGGCTCAGGGATCATCATCGGTATCAGCCCGGTGGACGACAGGTTGACCACGCCGAGCTCCCGCACCGGCGCCACCGCCAATCCCACCGAAATCCCCACGCACCGGTAATCCGCCGGCGTCACGCCAGTCCCCACGCCGAGCATCACGCCAGTCACGCAGTCACGCCGAGCGCCGCAGCGAGCTCACGCCAGCGTCCGCGCCGAACTCACGCCAATCACCGATCGCACCGATCACCGATCCGCAGTTCCACCGGCGTCACCGAGCTCCGCGTCGATCCCGTACCGGCGTCGCGCCGGTATCACGCCGATCACCGGCGTCACCGGCGTCACGCAGGCTCCACAGCCGAACTCACGCCAGCGTCACCGATCACGCCAGTCACGCCGATCACGCCGAGCTCCCGCACCGATCACGCAGTTCCCGCCGGCGTCGCGCCAGCTCCATTGCTCTTCTTGAATGTACCTGGAATCCTGATCTGAACTGAGTGGTTGGCTGAATTTTCCTCTTTTTTTGCCTCTCTCCAGGCTGAGAGATGAGCCCTGATAAGGAGCAGATTGCTCAGTTATAGAACATTTACAGCCTTGTGTTGTAGAGAACAGTTTACAAAGCCCCTTCCTGCTTATTTCATTTAGTTGCTGCCAGTCGGCAAGATGGATGCCATAATCATCATCTCCACGTCACAGCCGAGAAAACCAAGGCTCAGGGAGATCCGAGAAAACCAAGGCTCAGGGAGATCCGAGAAAACCAAGGCTCAGGGAGATCCGAGAAAACCAAGGCTCAGGGAGATCCGAGAAAACCAAGGCTCAGGGAGATCCGAGAAAACCAAGGCTCAGGGAGATCCGAGAAAACCAAGGCTCAGAGAGATCTGAGAAAATCAAGGCTCAGGGAGATCTATTTTCTGTTGTTGCTATAACAACTTAACACAAATCGAGCATCTTAAAACCACACAAATGGGGTGGGCACAGTGGCTCATGCCTGTAGTCCCAGCACTTTGGGAGGCCGAGTCTGGTGGATCATTTGAGGTCAGGAGTTCAAGACCAGCCTGGCCAACCTGAAAAAACCCTTTCTTTACTGAAAATACAAAAATTAGCCGGGTGTGGTGGTGCGCACCTGTCGTGCAGTTACTCAGGAGGCTGAGGCAGGAAAATCGCTTGAACCCGGGAGGCGGAGGTTGCAGTGAGCTGAGATCGCACCACTGCACTCCAGCCTGGGCAACAAGAGCAAAAACTCCATCTCAAAAACACAAAACAAAACAAAAACCCCACAAATGGATTAGGTCACAGTTCTGTGATTGGGAGGTCCAGGCACAGCCTGGCTCACTGCTTCACAAAACCAAAATCAAGGTACAGGCCAGGCTGATCTGCCTCCAGTCCTGTGCAGGCTACTGGTGAAATTCAGTTGCATGTGGTTTGGGATGAAGGGCTTGTTTCCTGCTGGCTGCCACCTGCAGGCCTTTCTCAGCTTCTAGAGGCCACCTGCGGCCCTTGGCTTGTGGCTCCGTTCCTTCATCTTCGAAGCCAGCAGTGGTGGCTCCTGCTCATGCCTCCAAGCTCTCTGGCCTCCTTTGTGTCTCATGTGTCTTCTGCCTTTATCCAGAGCGAGTTTTCCACTTTTGAGGGCTCCCGTGATTAGACTGGGTCCACTGGGATAACCAAGGATATAACCTCGCTCACATTTGCAAAGTCCACTTTGCTGTGTGGTGTAACACAGTCATAAGTTCTGGGAATTAGGGCACGGACACCCCGGGGACCGTGATTCTGCCTACCACAGAGCGGCTTCCAAACCTGTCGCCGAGCTCGTAAGTGGCAGAGGTGGAAGCTGAAGATCCTCTGGCTATTGAACTCTTTCCACCACACCCCTGCTGCTTTGGGCCATCGTTCACGTCATCCCAGCTGAGCTCAGGAAGAAGACCGTCTCGAGGAGTATTTCTGCAGGCCCTCGGTCACCCGGACTGGCTCCTCACCCTTGTGACTGTCCCAGTAGTTATCTGAAAGTCAAAACTCATTCATACAAGATGGGGCTAAGGCAAGTCGAGGCGTCTCTGCCTGTTTCCGTCGTAGAAGCCTCCAGGAAGGCCTCGTGTCGCCGGTAGATGTCCTGATGTCCCGTGCACACGGGGAGCCCACTTCCTCTCCCTTCCAGCCTGGGCAGAGTGAAAGAATGAGCTGGAGATTCCAAAATAAACCCGGATCCCTGACTGAGGCAGACATGACCCCTCCAACGTCTGCCTCTGGTCCTCAGTAAAAGTATACTTATTCTTTCCCATTAGGAATTTCCCCCTACAAGCAGATTGGATTCTAAATACCTTTCATTCATTTACGATTCATTCACTCATGATCGTACCCCTGCTTCGTGTGCGGCACATTCTAGACACTGCAGATCTATCAGTGAACAGAAGAGACAGGAATCCCTGCCTGGTGGAGCCTGCATTCTGGCTGTGGCAGGGTGGGGGTTGACAGGAATAACCACAATATATGAGTTAATTATGTCATGTGTTAGAAGGTAATAAGAGCTATTAAAAATAAAAGAGGATGACAGGATAAGGGGATCAGAAGTGCTGGTGGGAATGCAGACTGCAGTGGTAAATATGGGGGACAGCCGGGCATGGTGGCGCACGCCTGTAGTCCCAGCATTTTGGGAGGCCAAGGCGGGTGGATCGCCTGAGGTCAGGAGTTTGAGACCAGCCTGGTCAACATAGTGAAACCCCATCTCTACTAAAAATACAAAAATTCATTGGGCATGGTGGCGGGCACCTGTAATCCCAGCTACTCAGGAGGCTGAGGCAGGAGAATCGCTTGAACCCTGGAGGTGGAGGTTACAGTGAGCCAATATCACACCATTGCACTCCAGCCTGGGCGACAAGAGTGAGACTCTATCTCCAAAAAAAAAAATATATATATATATATATATATCTATATGGGGGACAAGGTGGGTTTCACTGAGAAGATGAGGTTTGAACAAAAACTTGAAGGAGAGATGTAGCGAAATGGATACTCGAGGTGGGAACGTTCCACGTAGAGGGGCAGCCATGCAAAGTCCCTGAGGCAGAAGCGTGCTTGACATATTGGAGGAACAGCCGGGAGCCGAGCGGCACTGGAGAGCATGGCCACTATAAGGACTTGGTTTGAGCGGAACAGGAAACCCGTGTGGGGCTTTGAATGAAGGAACGACTTGTAAAAAGTTCTTGAGTTTCCACGGAATGCTCATGCAGGCGGCCGTGGGAACATCCTGGTCCTTATGCTGATAAGCCAGAGGCAAGGTGAATGGCTGGCTGGGCTGGGTGGAGGCTTCCTGGAATGTAGCCTTGGGAGAAATGTGGACGCTGAGGCCGGTGGGCCGTGGCCTCGGGCCAGCTCCGTGGATGAGGGAGTGGTTGTGGGCCATGCTGATTGACCTGATATCTTCAGCCAACTGGATGAGGACAGAGACTGATGCTCTCCAGCGTCTCACAAGCTGAGCCACAGAAACACCTGGCGTCCCAGCCAGGAGATGGGAACCACCTGCTCTCACATCAGAGAATCAGCAACAAGTCAAGCTTCGTGAGGGGCATCCAGGCGGAACCGTCTAGGTTTCAGTATAAGTCACCAGCTACAAAGCCAAGCAAAGTCATGATTGTCCCGTTGGAGCTTTAAGTGAGGGAGACCCTGAGGGGCTGTGTAGATGACTCTGGACATGAACAGGCCCTGCTGGATGGAAGTGACACAGGGCCAGCTGTGTCTAGCATAAGATGTGGTGGAGGCGTTGCCGTTCCCTTTGTCCCAGATGCTGTCTTGATTGTGTTGATCCACAAAAACCATGATTACAGGGGCTTTCAGAGTTTCTTTTTTTTTTTTTCTTTTGTAGAGACGGGGTCTTGCCATGTTGCCTAGGCTGGTCTCCAACTCTTGCGCTCGAGAGATCCTCCCACCTTGGCCTCCCAAAGTGCTGGGATTCCAGGTGTGAGCCATCATGGCCGGCTCAGAGTTTCAACCCCAGCTTTCTGTCTTGCCCCTCCGAGCACCCTTCCCCGGGAGCAACTCTTTTTGTGCTCCACCGACAAGAAGCTCTTCTTCCTTGAGGGTTTCGGGACAGAGCACACTGGGGAGAAGACACCTGTGTCTCTGCGGGGCAGCTGCTCCAGTCAGCGGTGCCTGGCGGGCCGAATCCCCGCCTGGGGAGCAAGGAGCTGGACCCAACAGATGAACCTTCTGGGAAGCTGCATTCTTGATGGTAAATGCAGAGATCAGATCCTCACAGGGAGGAAACAGGCGATGCCAATGGCACCTACATATATGACTTGAAGTGCGGAGAGAAAAGCACAGCAGAAAATATGCTAAAACACGAGCAAGTTATATTTCCAGGGCGGGGGCTTATTGGTAATATTTTTTCCTTCCTTACAATTCATATGTCTTCCAAGTATATATTTTTCATATCTCTCAAGTGCTCTGTAATGAGAGGAAAACAATGAAATTATTACATTTATAATTATAGTGGCAGAAGATGTAACCCGGTATAAAGAAGAACTCCCTGAATGGGGACTGATAAAAAAGGAGTCACTGGCCGGGCGTGGTGGCTCACGCCTGTGATCCCAGCCCTTTGGAAAGCTGAGATGAGAGGATTGCCTGAGGCCAGGAGTTGGAGACCAGCCAGGACAACACAGTAGATTCTGTGTGTGTGTGTGTGTGTGTCTCTCTCTCTCTCTTTTTTTAATGGAGTCTCTCTTTATTACCCAGGCTAGAGTGCAGTGGCACGATCTCAGCTCACTGCAACCTCCACCTGCCAGGATCAAGCAATTCTCGTGCCTCAGCCTCCCGAGTAGCTGGGAGTATAGGCACCTGCCTACAACTGGCTGATTTTTTGTATTTTAGTAGAGATGGGGTTTCACCATGTTGGCCAGACTGGTCTTGAACTCTTGACCTCAAGTGATCTGCCTGCCTTGGCCTCCCAAAGTGCTGGGATTACAGGCGTGAGCCACCGTGCCTGGCCCAGACCATGTCTCTATAATTTTTTTTTTTAAAGGAGTCTTCAGTGAGGAGGCTCTGCAACCTCTCTATCCTCAAGACGGACACATGCTGCAGTGCCTGGGAGGACTGGCACGTGCTTAGAGGCCTGGGGTAGAGTGGCTGATCTCTTTAAAATTATTTTACTTTATTTTATTTTTTTAGAGACAAGGTCTCACTATGTTGCCAAGGCTGGTCTCGAACTCCTGGGCTTAAGAGATCCACCCACCTCAGCCTCCCAGAGTGCTGGGATTACAGGCATGAGCCACTGTGCCTGGCCCATTTTATATATTTATTTATTTATTTTTCTTTTCATTATTTATTTATTTATTGAGACGGACTTTTGCTCTTGTCGCCCAGGCTGGAGGGCAATGGCGCCGACCTCGGCTCACTGCAACCCCCACCTCCTGGGTTCATGGATTCTCCTGCCTCGGCCTCCGGAGTAGCTGGGATTACAGGTGCCCCTATGCCCAGCTAATTTTTTTATTTTTGTAGTAGAGGCGAGGGTTTCATATTGGCCAGGCGGGTCCTCAAGCTCTGACCTCAGGTGATCCCACCTGCCTTGGCCTCCCAAAGTGCTGGGATTACAGGCGTGAGCCACCGGGTCCGGCCATTTTTAAATGTTTTTATAGAGTCAGGGTCTCACTGTGTTGCCCAGGCTGGTCTCAAACTTCTGGGCTCAAGTGACCCTCCTGCCTCAGCCTCCCAAAGTGCTGGGATTAGAGGCGTGAGCCACCGCGCCTGGCCAAGTATGTCTATGACTGGGGAAACCCAGAACCAGGAGCCACTCACTGTCCCTTCCCTGCAAATTCCAGACACTGAAGCTGTGAAGAGTCGGCTGGAATGAGCTCGGAGGCCCCTCCAGCGTGGATCGTCTGGTTCTGGTTTCCCTATGAAGTCAGAGGCCAGGATCTCTCACTCCAGATTCTCTGACTGTGTCCCAACTGCCCTGGTCACTGCTCTTCTGGGATGAAGCGTCTTGAGTGTTTTCGTGGCCTCCTGTCAATAGAAGTATATTTTCTTGGCGAGGCTGATGGCTCAAGCCTGTCCAGCACTTTGGGAGGCGGCGGGTGGATCATGGTCAGGAGATCAAGACCATCCTAGCTAGCAGTGAAACCCCGTCTCTACTAAAATACAAAACTTGGCTGGGCGTGCGTAGCACACCTGTAGTCCCAGCTACTCAGGAGGCTGAGGCAAGGAGAATCCCTTGGGCCTGGGGCTGGAGCTTTGCAGTGAGCGAGATCCGCCACTCCAGCCTGGGTGACACAGCCGAGACTCCGTCTCAAAAAAAAAAAAAAAAAAAAAAAAGTAAAATATTTTCTTCCCTTTCCCAGACTGTCCCAGGGGAGACTTCTCCGCCTTCTTCTTCTTGTGGAACAGTCCTGTGCAGCCCTACTCCGCTCAGCTTCATCCCAACAACCCAGGAAGCGGGAAGCACTTAGGCAGCACTAAGCCCCGGGAAACAGAGCCGAGCAAGACGAGGTCCCGTCTCAGCCAGAACTTACTCACAGGGAGAATTTCAAGCGGTGAAAATGTATCACGGCTTGCAGCGGGGGAGATAGGACAGTGAGTGGCCTCTACGTACCTGGCCCAGCTCATCCTCTCTGAGCAGGTGACATTGGAATAAAGAATTTCATTTGCTGAGCGTGGTGGCCCACACCTGTAATCCTAGCACTTTGAGAGGCTGAGGTGGGAGGATCACTTGAGCCCAGGAGTTCCAAACAAGCCCGGCAACGTGGAGAAACTTTGTCTCTACAAAAGATACAAAAATTAGGCTGGGTACAATGGCTCGTGCCTGTAATCCCAGCACTTTGTGAGGCCAAGGTGGGTAGATCACCTGAAGTCAGGAGTTTGAGACCAGCCTGGCCAACATGGTGAAAACCTGTCTCTACTAAAAATACAAAAATAAGTTGGGTGTGGTGGCGCACACCTGTAATCCCAGCTACTCAGGAGGCTGAGGCCGGAGAATCACTTAAACCTGGGAGTTGGAGGTTGCAGTGAGCTGAGATCACGCTGCTGCACTCCAGCCTAGGGGACAAGAACGAGACTCCGTCTGAAAAAAAAAAAATTAGCTGGGTATGGTAGTATGCAGTGTACTCCCTGCTACTCCTGAGGCTGAGGTGGGAGGATCCCCTGAGCCCAGGAGGTTGAGGCTGCAGTGAGCTGTGATCACACCACCACACCCCAACCTGGGTAACAGTGAGACTCTGTCTCAAAAAAAAAAAGAAAAAAAAAAGGATATTTCGTGATACTTCTCTGTTGATGTGTGTCCCTCCCTTTGTCTGAGGGAACTGTGTCTCAGTCCGCAGATCTCAGAGGTCACACAGCGCCTGGTATGTAGACAGAGCTCGCAGACGTGCGCTGAATGCATGGCTGGACAGCGAGACCGGGGAGGGGATGGTCCCACCATCCTCTGCACTGTTCAGACCCATGAGGGGCTCAGAGTCCAAGTCCAGGGAGGCAGAGTCCTCCCAGGGCCCCTCGACGTATCACCTAAGAGCGCACAGGAGTCGGGAGAGGCTGAAGAACTTGCCCCACGGCACTGCCAGCTGGGCGGCACAGCTCCCTGGCGAGCTCAGCACAGCGGCGGGAACCAGAGGTGAAGGGCAGAGCCTTGAACGTGGCTGTGTGTGGCCTCGGGCACCTCACCCAGCTCTCCAGCTTTGAGAGTTGGGTAACTTGCCCGACTCTCACTGGGCACCTACCTCATTGAGCTCTGTGAGGATTAAATCGAGATAAAATATGTAAAGAACTCAGCAGGGAGGTGGGCTGAGAAAAAGGGAGCAGCCAGCATGTCTGTTTCTGCAGCGCCCCAGGCACCAGGGCCTGCCAGTGGCGCATGGAAATGGAGTTGACCTCGTGGGCTCCCTTCCCATCTCCCAGGGTGTGGGGCGGCGACAGCCCCAAGCAGGAGGCACAGACTTCCAGGGAGGAGGAGACGAGGCTGGTACATTTTCCACCTTACTCCAAGCCTTCACCCACATCCTGACTTCTTCAAAAGGATTATTGGATAAACAATATAAAGGCATTAAAACAAACTTTAAAGGAAAAACAAGTCACCTATGACCTCAGCATTCTAGCCCGACAAGGTTGTTTTTTTCCTGTCTAGTTTTTCCAGTTTGTCCAGGCCTGTACATACTTTATTTTGCTTTTGTTTTTGTTTTTTTTTTTTTTTGAGACGGAGTCTCGCTCTGTCGCCCAGGCTGGAGTGCAGTGGCCGGATCTCAGCTCACTGCAAGCTCCGCCTCCGGGGTTCACGCCATTCTCCTGCCTCAGCCTCCCGAGTAGCTGGGACTACAGGCGCCCGCCACCTCGCCCGGCTAGTTTTTTGTATTTTATAGTAGAGACGGGGTTTCACCGGGTTAGCCAGGATGGTCTCGATCTCATGACCTTGTGATCCACCCGTCTCGGCCTCCCAAAGCGCTGGGATTACAGGCTTGAGCCACCGCGCCCGGCCTCATACTTTATTTTGCTGTAGTCACAGTCATTATTTATTTTTTGCTTGTGTAATATTTTTATCATAAATGTTCATTCATAAGTCTTCATAAGTAGAATTTTTTCTTTCCCCCTTTGGGACAGAATTTTGCTCTTGTCACCCAGGCTGGAGTGCTGTGGTGCAATCTCGGCTCACTGCAACCTCCGCCTCAGGTTCAAGTGGTTCTCTTGCCTCAGCCTCCCAGTAGCTGGGACTACAGGTGTGCACCACCACGCCCATCTAATTTTTGTATTTTTAGTAGAGACAGGGTTTCGCCATGTTGGCCAGGCTGGTCTCAAACTCCTGAACTCAGGTGATACACCTGCCTCAGCCTCCCAAAGTGCTGGGATGACAGGCGTGAGTCACCACGCCTGGCCCATAAGGAGAATTTTTAATGGCAGCCTGATATGCCACCAACCCAATGTGCCATCAGTTATTTCTTCATTATTCTCTTGTTGGATATTTTCTTCTTTTTGCTGTTGAAGAACAACATATGTGTACATAGTTTTATTTTATTTTATTTTATTTTATTTTATTTTGAGTCAGAGTCTCACTGTATTGCCCAGGCTGGAGTGCAGTGTGGTGATCTCGGCTCACTGCAACCTCCACCTCCTGGGTTCAAGCGATTCTCGTGCTTCAGCCTCCTGAGCAGCTGCGACTACAGGCATGTGCCACCACACACAGCTAATTTTTGTATTTTTACCAGATAAAAGGTTTCACCATGTTGGCCAGGCTGGTCTCGAACTCCTGGCCTCAAGCGATACACCTGTCTTAGCCTCCCAAAGTGCTGGGATTGTGAGCATGAGCCACTCACCCAGCCCAAAATTCCTTATAGCTAGATTGCTCCCAAGAGTGGAATAACTTACACTTGTCTAGCAGCATGTGAGCACCCTCCAACCAGCTCGGCGTGGACTTTTGTGCTGTTAATATGATTGCATCTTGTCAGTTTCATCTGGTGCAGTGTGGCGGTGTGGTGTTATTCACTGTTGAACTTCCTCTCAAATAAAATTTAGTTCATATTTTTTGCTGATTATCAGTTTTTGTTTTTGTTTGAGACAGGGTCTGGCTCTGTTGCCCAGGATGGAGTGCTATGGTGTGATCTCAGCTCACTGCAGCCTTGATCTCTCAGGCTCAAGTAATCCCCCTACCTTAGCCTCCTGGGTAACTAGGACTACAAGCCTGTGTCACCAGGCCTAGCTTTAAAAAAAAAAAAAAAAGTGGCCAGACGTGGTGGCTCACGCCTGTAATCCTAGTACTTTGGGAGGCTGAGGCAGGCAGATCACAAGGTAAGGAGATCGAGACCATCCTGGTCAACATGGTGAAACCCCATTTCTACCAAAAATACAAAAATTAGCTGAGCATGGTGGCACATGCCTGTAGTCCCAGCTACTTGGGAGGCTGAGGCAGGAGAGTTGCTTGAACCCAGGAGGCAGAGGTTTCAGTGAGCCGAGATCACACTACTACACTCCAGCCTGGTGACAGAGCGACACTCCATCTCAAAAAAAAAAAAAGTTTAGCTGGGCACGGTGGCTCACGCCTGTAATCCCAGCACTTTGGGAGGCCGAGGTGGGCGGATCACGAGGTCAGGAGATCGAGACCATCTGGCTAAAACGGTGAAATCCCATCTCTACTAAAAACACAAAAAATTAACCGGGCGAGGTGGCGGCGCCTGTAGTCCCAGCTACTCGGGAGGCTGAGGCAGGAGAATGGCAGTGAACCCGGGAGGCGGAGCTTGCAGTGAGCCCAGATCGCGCCACTGGACTCCAGCCTGGGCGACAGAGCGAGACTCCGTCTCAAAAAAAAAAAAAAAAAAGTTCAGTAGAGACAAGGTCTCATTATGTTGCCCAGTCTGGCCTCAAACTCCTGAGCTCAAGTGATCCTCCCACTTCAGCCTCCCAAAGTGCTGGAATGACAGGTCTGAGCTACCATACCTGGCCTGCTTATCAGTCTTATTAGCTATTTGTGAACATTGTCTTTTGTCATATTTGCTGCAAGCTTTTCCTCCAGTCTATCTTTTTCTTTTTCAAGATTACATTTTGAAAAAGTTATAAAAGCAATACATGTTTATGGTAGAAAATCTGAAAAATAGAGAAAAAGTCATAAAATATATGCCACCACTTAAAATTAACCTTTATTATCCTGTTTGTCTGCCTGTTTTTGAGACAGGGTCTTGCTCCGTCCCCGAAGCTGGAGTGGTGTGAGCGTGGCTCACCGCAGCCTCGATCTCCCGGGCTGAAATGACCCGCTGGCATGAGCCGCTGTGCCTGGTGTCATCATCCCCCTTTCAAAACCCACTGTGAAAAGATAATTTGACTCTATTGGGAAGTGAAGATGTGGACTGGTCGTTGGATGATGCTGAGTAATTTTTGTTCGTTTTCTTGGGGGTGTAATAGCAGGGTCGATGCATGTTTTCAAAATCCCTTATCAGTTTACACGCTTACTGGAGTATTTACAGGAAAATTCATGTGATGTCTTGGATTTGCTTTTAAAAACTCCAGCACACAAATAAATAAATAAATAAATAAATAAAAGATTGGGGAAAATCAGATAAAATCAAATTGGCAGTATTTGTTGATACTAGATCATGGATATATGGGTATTCGTTTCGTTGTTCTCTCTACTTTTATGCATATTTGAAGTTGTCGTCTCGGGAGGACTCCCAGGCTTAGCCAATCCCGTCTCCTTGGCTGACTTTCACACTCCTCACTCCCGTTTCGTTTTTCCTCCTCAGCATTTCATCACGACCTGCCATTCTAAACGCGTTCTTATGTATCTGGTCATGTTGGCTTCTTACCTCTCCCCAGCTGGAATGTGAACTCCATCAGGAAGCAATTTTACTCTGTTTTCTTCTCCGCCCTCGCTATCAACAGTGCCTGCATATTCAAATAATTATCACATGATAAACAAACTCACTGTTAACATTTTTCTTCAGTTGTTTTTTGGTTTTTTCTGAGACTGGCTCTCACTCTGTCACCCAGGCTGGAGTACAATGGCATGATCTCAGCTCACTGCAGCCTCAACCTCACAGGCTCAAGCGATCCTCCCACCCCAGCCTCCCAGCTCAGACTATAGTCATGAGCCACCATGCCCAGCCAATAAAAACTTTAAAAGATCTTTCTAAACCATCAAAGTTGGAGGCATTAGGGATTTTTGTTGTTACTACTCATTTCACTTTTCTTTTTTTTCTTTTTCTTTTTTTTTTTTTTTTTTTTTTGAGACGGGGGTCTCACCCTGCCCCCCAGGCTGGAATACAGTAGAGCGATCTCAGCTCACTGCAACCTCTGCTTCCTGGGTTCAAGTGATTCTTCTGCCTCAGCCTCCCAAGTAGCTGGGATTACAGGTGCCCACCACCATCCCTGGCTAATTTTTGTATTTTTGGTAGAGACAGCGTTTCACCATGTTGGCCAGGCTGGTCTTGAACTCCCAACCTCAGGTGATCCACCTGCCTCAACCTCCCAAAGTGCTGGGATTACAGGCCTGAGCCACAGCACCCAACCATCATTTCTTAACGAGCATACATTTAAATTTCCAGGCAGTCATACTTAGTGACTGCTTCACAAATATGAAATAGCACACCAATATTTAAAGAAATGAGCAAACCCTGTTTTTAAAAATTTACACACACCGAAAAACGACGTGGAAAACCTAGGCCCACTTTTAGGATCGCCCGCTACACAAAACAAATAAGGAAAAGGCTAATCTTTGAGGAAAATATCCTATAAAATATACCTGAGGGAAGAAAGCCCCTATCATGAAGAAACGGTTAGAGCTATTAGATTTCCTCTGCGGTACTTTTATCACTTTTTAAGAGAATCCATCACAGGTCTTCACTCTCTGGCCAGCCTGGACACAGATGTGCATGGCCCCCCCCAGCAAGGAGCAGGAGGAAAGCCCCTCTGCTTCCTGTCTCAGGCTTCTCCCACTTACTCGCCCGCCCCCAGCCTTGGCCCGTCTAGTGGTTCCCTGGGCCGACTCGGTCGCCCCGCCAGCCCGTCCTCCTTCACTCAGGCACACGCTGTTTCCACGCCCAGGAGCCTGGCTCGCTTGCAGAGCTATAAAAGCAGACATCCGCCGGGCGTGGTGGCTCACGCCTGTAATCCCAGCCCTTTGGGAGGCCAAGACGGGAGGATGACCTGAGGTTAGGAGTTCGAGACCAGCCTTGCCAACATGGTGAAACCCCATTTCTATTAAAAATACAAAAAACTAGCCAGACGTGGTGGCAGGTGCCTGTAATCCCAGATACTCAGGAGGCTGAGGCAGAAGAATCGCTTGAACCCGGGAGGCGGAGGTTGCAGTGAACCAAGATCGCACCACTGCACTCTAGCCTGGGCAACAGAGTGAAACTCCATCTCAAAACACAAAACAAAACAAAACAAAAACAAACAAAAACACACACACACATCAGGCTGGCTTCCGTAGCTCATGCCTATAATCCCAGCACTTTGGGAGGCCGAGGCGGGGACGATCCCTTGAGGCCAGGAGTTCAAGATCAGTATGGACAACATGGCAAGGCCCCGTCTCTACTAAAAATACAAAAAAATTAGCTAGGTGGGGTGGTGCTTGCCTGTGGTCCCAGCTACTTGGGAGGCTGAGGTGGGAGGATCGCTTGAGCCCAGAAAGTGGACAGAGGTTGCAGCGAGCTGAGATGACACCACTGCACTCCAGCCTCGGTGACAGAGTGAGACTCTAAGTCACAAAAAAACCAACAAAATACAGACATCGCCCCCACCTCCTTTGCCCGCCTCTGCAGACTCCCACCCTGAAGGTCTGGGGGAGGGAAGGAGTTTGTCTTTTCCAAAGCCCTCTGTGGTTTTCGGACGAGCGGATTTAGGGACACTGTACTCTTTTGCTCCTCCTATGGACCCCGGAACCCACCACAGTGCCTGGCTAAATTGCACGTGCTTAAATAAATGTGGAACAAATGAACCAACTGACCTCTTTTGATGTTCCCAGCCATTTTGTGAGGCAGAGGATCAAAGGGGTACTATTGTCCCCATTGCCAGAGGCCTGGGGAGGTGACGGGCATTCCCCAAGGTCGCAGATGGGGGGCCAGAGGCTGCCTCCCTCCACCAGGCTGATTTCCAGAGGCTTAAGGTGGGGGCTGAGTTTAAGGAGGGGAGAAAGGAAACCGCATCCCATTACCTAGTGGGTACAGAGGAGTAGGGGCAAGGGAGAGAAAAAAGGAGAGAGAAAGAGAGAGAGGGAAAGAGAGAAAGAGAGAAAGAGAGAGAGAGAGAAAGGGAAAGAGAGAGAGAAAGAAAGAAAGAAAGAAAAAGAAAGAAAGAAAGAAAGAAAGAAAGAAAGAAAGAAAGAAAGAAAGAAAGAAAGGAAAAGAAAGAAAGAAAAAAGAAGGAAGGAAGGAAGGAAAGAAAGCAAGCTAGCAAGCAGGCATTGGGCTGCAAATCCTATCTCTGGGCAGCAGGTCTGGGCCACTCGTCCCTGCAGCATCAGATGCTTGGTTTGGAGTCAGAGCTCTGAGCCCAGAGTCCCTGCGGAAAACACATCCTTCCACTGACTGTGGCCTCTGTCCCACAACCTCCCCCCTCCCCAGGGCTGTGTGTGTTTAGACAGCTGCCCTGCATTTTTAGAACAATTTTTAACTTGTAGGCTGTACCTGCGGAACCAGAATGTCTGGCCAAGACCTGTTACCTAACAGCCTCCGACCATTTGGCTGCCAACAGCAACTACAGCTCTGGCCCAAGGCAGGTGTGGGCTGACCGAGCCAGGCAGGGCAGGAGGTGAAAGGAATGGGTCTCCTGCCCACCCCGAGGGCTGAGCCCCCACTTGCGGTGAGGGAAAGCTGAGAGGAGTGGATCTAATCTGATTCCTCCACTCAGAAGCCCTTAAAGTGCAGTTTTGTTTTAAGCCTTCCTGAAGGATTCGGGCTAGATCTAGAAAAGAACCTCACCGTGGAGGATGTACGAAGTACAACACGTGACCCTGAAGACGGGACGCTCTTCTCTGTACCTCTGAG